>NW_022196906.1:71586321-71602710 GCF_008632895.1 Mastomys coucha | reverse complement strand
AGGAGGAGGAGGAGGAGGAGGAGGAGGAGGAGGTTTATCTGACTAGAGTTGCCATGTTCTATATTGTGAATATTTGCTTGAGTGTAGTGTTTATATTTATTTCTCCCCTTTAAACATTCATTTGGACTTATGGAATTTCACAGCCTCAAATTGTCCCATTTAATCTTATTTTTCATTGAGGCTGAACTTTCATTTGATCTGACTTTTTAACTCTTTTAATAACACCTTCCCAAACAATGAAAGCGTTCACACTTTTTCTCGGGACAGTTTAGTCAGCCATGGGTTTCCTTTCCACCTTCAATTCCTTTCATTGTTCTCCACTCTAAAGACATTGCGGTGTACACGATGCTGTACAATTAGTAGTCAACCCAATATTTATACCATGCTGTACTGGGGAGAAGGGAGCAAGAGCCTGGGAAACATTTCCAACTCATTAATGACTTTCTGATATCTTTGTTTTAGTCTTATTTTGTTTTCGTTTTGTTCTTGTAGGATTCTTTTAGTTCATTCCTTATGAAATGACTAAATTAGCAACTCTCACCTCAAGATTGCTTTATATGTTTGTTATAAGCCTGATGGCTTGGTTGTCTCCATTCATTTTATTGCTTATTTTTCACATTTTATAATTCTGAATCTTTTGTAGTATATTGTATTTTATTAAAAATGATATTTCAGTGAGATTTTATGTAATCAAGAATTATATCTATTACTAACTTGGCCCTTGTTAGAATATAATGTATATAGATACAGTATTGTAGAAATTTGTTCCTTAAAAGAAATAAGCTCTTCTACTGTTAAAAGGTCTTATATACTACATAGTGTTATTAAAATACCTAAAATATTAGTTATACTATATGTCAAAAGACTTTCAGAAACTATATCTTCTGCTTGATTGAGCAATTATGTATTTCATTGGACTGGATTTTATGAAATATTAGTAGCACATTCTACGTCTCCCAGTAAATGAATAAAACTTGTACCATCTCTACACACCAATTTATCAGAAGCTTGGAGCAGTTCAGGATTTAAATTGTGTAATTAGTTTGGCTTTAGCACAAGCACGTTTTAGACATAAAAGAACAGAGCACACCAGGAGTAATAACAAGCCCATGACAGGCCTATCGGCTGGACAGATGGTGGTAATTCTAGTTAAGTGTCCTCTTCTAGAGTGCTTGGAAGCCCAGTAGGTGTAATATTCAAAACTGAGATGCATAACTCAGAACTACCCAGGTTTTGAAAATAACAAAATAGGAAACTTGTAGGTAGATTTTAATTTATAAGTACTTGTTAAATTATCCTGATTTAAAATGGATCTTTTATTCATGTGTTAAGCTGAAATTATGACACTTCTGAACATAGTTTTAATGGTTATGTGGTTTATATTCATTTTTAAGTTTAGATTTTAATTTTAGATTTAATGGATTTGTATATCAATATTATTACTATTATTATTATTATTATTATTATTATTATTATTATTATTATTAGGCTTAGTGGATTTTTAATCTAAACACTTTGAAAAAGAATATTCCTGGCCCTTACTTCCTTCACTGAGAGTCCTATTTCATTTAAATTTTATTTTACTTTGAAATAACGAACTTTTGCACTGTGTCTGAGAGGCAGTTCTCATCTGTATCTCCCTTATCTATTTTATGAAGCAAGGGGGCATAGCACAGAAGGAAGCATCTCCACATCACCTCTTTCACGCTGCAGGGAGAGGCAGGAGTGCCAGTGCCCACACAGTGATTGTAAAGACAACTTCCACCACTGCAGGAAGGTTACAGCTTTACATCTGGGCAGCACATGAGTGGTATCAAATGTCTTGAAGTATCTGAAAACTATAGAACATGCACTGGATATCGGACTTGTTCTACCAACAATGTCATTTTATTTTTATTTTTATTTTTTTTTGGTATTATTATGAATTATAGTCTATGGTACTTTTTATTTCTCACAGTTCCTCAGGGAGGTAAAAAATTATAGAAAAAAAAGTTATTTACTTTTCTCATCCACATCATATAAAGAATCATGTCCCACACCCTTTGGAACAAAAGAATTTGGATCAACCTTTGCTTAGAAGTTTTAAAAAATTACTCAATCATTTTTCTTTCAGCATTGGGTGTACTGTGATTCAGTCGGGGTTGTTCTCTTTTCGTGTATGGCCCCTTCGGTAACGTGATAATCAGCCATTTTGCAGTTATTTCTGAAAGGAACTGTGTGATCTTCCCTATGATTTGAGAGAAGAGACTGCCTTTAGAGCAGGGTTGAGCCAATACACAGTATCCATAACTTTCTGATAGCTCTTAAACAGGAAGAAAAGCAAAACATAGTTAAGTTGTAATTTTCACTTAGATGGGGTGGGAATAATTGGTTCAAATAACAAGCTGAGTAGAGGGGAAGGCAGTAACTCTCAAATTTGCATACCAAGAATCATCTGGAGGTCTGGGATTCCTCAGAGTTTCTTGCTCAGTATTTCCATGGACAAACTGAATAACTGGCATTTATAAAATGCACCAGGTGATTGTGACACTTTTTGGGAAGCACATTCTAAGTAGTATTGTATAAAAATTAAATATTTTTCTTATTCTTCATCTCACCCAACATAGTGCATTGCACACAACTAACGCTCATCAAATCAATATTTATTCTACCCTAAATTCAGAGTTCCATATGTAGATCCCATAGATTTCTGTCAAACTCCAATTTCTCCATTCCATTCTCTCAGCACAGTACTGAAAATAAAAATACTTTAATAATTTTGGGATCAAGTAGATATAATTGCTATTTTAATTGATTATTGTGTGTTTAGTACATTAACAAATTTTATTTTCTACATAGAATTTATCAATATATAAGATCATCTTCATCATTCATTTATATTTTATTAGATATCCTCCATTTCCATATACAAACTAGAGGTTAAAGTCTGTGTCTGCTTGCTTTATGCTGTATAATATTGCCTTCAGTAGGTGTTAAATAGCCAAAGATTGAATGAAGAAACAGACTATGGTAAGCTTATCACATTATAAATATCAGTTCTTCAATGCTAGTAATCCATGTTTTCTTGGTGTAAGTAAAATCAGTCTTAGACAAAACTGAAAAGTGAGTAAATAATTCATGCCCCGTAATATCAGAACAACAGTGTTTCTGGAAATTATGGTAAATATTCAAACGTTTCTTATATCCCTTTTTTATTTTCATGCTCATTGTAGACATTTCCTATTATTGTGTGAGTTTTTATGACTTTCTATCCATTTCTGTGCTTAGTAATCACACTCTCTGTAGAGAAAGTTTGGTCCAGCCACATGGTTGCTCTGGCAAGGGGTCACATCCAAAGATCTTCTAGGTCTGTGTGATCCAGCTAGAATGGCACACCTTTAATCCTTGGAGCTAGAATATAGACATGCCCTTAATGCATACCTTTAATCCTAACAATGTAGGTAATGTTAGTTTGTAAAAGAAAACAATCATATTCAAAAGTGACATCTCAGAGAGAATAAGATAGACACAGGTGAAGACGGAAAAAGCCAGGGAATGAGAAGGAGCTGAAAGAGTATAACTAGGCCATACAGAACTGTCAATCCAATAATAAACCAAGAGAATCCAATTTGAATCAGGCAGTTTATAGAGAAATTTGAGCCAGAACAGCTGGGTTGAACCAGCCAGCCTGAGTTCAGAAAGAACTAGAAAAGGTGAGCTCATTCATCAGTAAACCTCTGAGATGACAATTACATCCGGAAAATAAAAGTCACTTTTACATCTTTCAGTTTCTTCAAATATACTGAGGGAAGATTGTTACTTTTTTCTTCAGTGCTTGTCATTTTAAAACAAGGGATACTGTACCATATCTCTCCTCCTTTAAAACTCCTTGCCAAGGGCTACACACTAATTTACTCAACTCTATGGGCATCCCCAATGCACTGTGTAAGATAAAGGGCTAAATGGCTAAAGGCCTAATAGGGAATAGAGGGAAAGGAGGGATTAAAAGAAGATAGGTGATTGGAAGGCCAAGATGAATGAGGAAATACTGGAAAGAGTAAATAACACTAAAGACATTTCAAAAGAGTCATGTGGAGACTTACACTGTAGATGCTTTCCAAAATATATGTGCACGTGTATAAAAACAATTAAAATTGAGCTACTCTATAATGGCATTACAATGCAACTGTTAGACACCACGCTGAAGTAGAAATTTCTGGTTTCTTAATGACTCAGTGTGTCACATGATGTTTATCTAGAAGCTGTCTTGTGAGAGGGCATGTGATGTTTTGCTGAAAACAGACACTTGAGAGGGCATATGTTGTTTAGAAAGAATATATAAATGTAACCTCACAAACAGTGAGAAACATTGCATTCCCACCTCATGCAAATGTTTCACTTGTCTTTGGTGATCTACACTGGTCTTCACTGATTTTTGCTGGTCTTTACTTTGTAGAAAGAAGTGTGCCAAAGAATTCATGGTATTCTTTTTGATTCTAGCCACTTCTGGTGACTCATTCCAATTCAACGGAGCCTTGCTGTTTCTGCTGGATCTTACCACTGCTACTGATTTGTGTTTGGTGTTTGCTATTGAACTGGACTGCTGGCATCTTGACAATGAGGAGTAGAACCATCCCCAAGGTACTACTTCTTAACAGGTCAACAACTCCCCTTTCCTATTAACCTCCTTTATTTCCTACCTCTAGTCAGTGGGGTAGAAGGGAGGTTGAGTAAATAGAGTAGGTTTTGAAAAATCTAAGCCTACACATGGATCAACAAAAAGTGCAGTGTCAGGAATAATTTACCTCTGTCGGAGTTTTGGCCAGTGATGTTTCATCGATCCACAATCATTACAGGCTTTTGGTCACCTTGATGCTAGGACCCTATTTACTAAATATATTACATTCCTGAGTGAGTCAGAGAACATGGACATATAGTTGGTACTCACCTAGAAGTTTCATCACTATTGGTGCTAGAGCATGCTATGCCTGCTACTAGGGGAGGAAAGCAATATTCAGCCTTAACTACTTATAAATCTATTGTAGTTAGTAAAATGACAGTAATGGCCAGCCTGACAAAACATGCCCACTGGTGGAATAGTAGCATGAACATCATGGAATAATCTATCACTTTCTGATTGGGTTTAAGGCGTACTACATGTGATGAAATATGTTTTGGCACTATTATTGGGCCAAGAATATGTGTCTATGCAGCAGGTAAGTCTTAAGGTAGAATTTATTACTACCATTTTGCTAATAGACACAGTATTAAACCAAATTCTATTTATATTGTTATATTCATGGAGTAGAGAATCCCTGACCCCTTATCAGAAAAGCTTCTATTTCTAACAGTTGAGATGAACACGGAGACTCCCTAGCTGTTGAAGGGTCAGAAAATAAGAGAGAATAAATGTCTAGCCTGAAATAGGATTTATGTATTCACACCCTGTCTTCCCAAGGCTGAGGATTGTTTCAGAAGAGGTAGACCTAAAGATTGTTAGGACCAGAAATAGTGGATGGCGACAAGGACACATCAGGGCTGGTGAACATGAGAATTCTCAGTGGTTCACAGGGCATTCACGAAATAGCTGAGGAGATATTGGAAACTGATAGTTGCTGGTAGAAGTAGGGTCTATTTTCTTTAAGATGAAAACCCCTGGTAAAGGGATTATATACTCCAACGGGAGGCCACATAACCAAGAATATATACAAAGAGCATCAATTGGACTTAATGGATTTATAAAAATAAGAAACGAAGTTGTGTGTGTAAGGAAGAATGGGTGAATTTGAGGAGTTGGAGAGACAATGTGAACAAAACACATTGTACAAAATCAAAGAACTAAGAAGAATGAGAAAATATAAAAAATAAAATATAATGACAACTCATTATTCAGTATAAGAAAGTTGATCCACAGTCATTAAAGATCATAATAAAGAAAAATAGGTTTAAAGAAAAATCCATATTTAACTAGAGAGGACTGCCACTAACATATAAATGATTTTCCCTCTAGTTTCTTGTCACAAGTGCTGCTATTTACGATGATTGTTGGTCACTATATGGAACTATGTGGAACTATATATACCAGAGAAAAGAACTTTCCACTGAACAGAAATGTAGTAGAAGTCACAGAAAATTATAAAAGTTCACAAAAGCATAGAAGAAACATGCCAGTAATCTTGCATTCAGTGGTAACTAATATTCTGGTAAATGTCCTTGCAGCTTTTTAATCTTTACAAAGATTTAACTTAGATGCGTTCATTTTCTTTTCATGGCAATTCAGAGAGTCCTCAATCAGTGATTTAGCAAGAAACATAACAAAGGTTTGTGATGCCAAATAGCATCTGCCACCCAGTGATTTACTGGTCTTCCCCTGTTAAATAAAAAATATCTTAGTGCTTAAGGTTATTCAAAGATAATATAATTATTATGTAAGTTTTCAAGTAATAAAAACTGCCATTGCAAAAACTGTACAAACCTTTTTTATTATTATTTTTTCATTAGATATCTTTTGGACATGCTCCTTCCCCTTTCCCAAGTCCTAGGAACTTCCTCTGTCTCCTCTAACCCAACTCCTTGTTTTCTTTGTTTTTAAATAATAAAAAAAAAAAACCACAAAACAAAAGTCAAAAAAAAGAGAAAAGACTGGGAAGACTGAAAGTGCTAGAAAAAAAAAAAGACAAAATGAAACAAATCTTCCACAAATGTCTAAAGAGTTCGTTTTGTGTTGGCCAACTATTTCTGGGCATGGAGGTTGTCCTGAAGTAGAGTTGCTATGCCCAGTGAAATTTCACTGGAGAAAACTGATTTTTACTTATTGATTTTTCCTTTGCAAGTATGTGTTGGTTCCAAATAGTTTGTTGGTTGGTATGGGACTCTGTAACCACTTCCCTGTCTCAGTGCTGGGACCTTGTCTGGTTTCAACCTCTGCAAGTCTCATGCTTCATGGGAATCTTTGCCTAAAGGAGGTAGGGAATGAGAGACATTTTTCTACAATGTTTCAATAGAAAAAATATTTTAACAAGTTTAGAAATCCATAGATACAATTATTTTTAATTGGTTGTCATGTAACATAAGGCTAGTTTTTTAACCAGGTTGGATGTGGCACAGGAGTGGCCTGTCTGTAGAGGACAGGCGGGGTAGATACTGGTGGAGCCCAAGAGGTGGAGAGAGGCACATGTCTCTGCTGCTAGGCTAAGGTGGATCACTGGATGAGGACCCAAGGCACATCATGGGGGTTTAGGAAAGGCGTGTGGAGAGGAGGGTAGGGCAGAGTCCTTCAGCTAGACCCTGAATAAAGATTTGCAGAGTCTGGCAGGGTAGAGAGGTTGGATGGCTCCTTCATTTCTTTCTCCAGTTCCTTAAAGATTTAATTTGCACTTCTTTGGTTATTTACTCCAAGATATGTTTTTGAGAGGTTTGTGAGTGTTACTCTTTCCATGATTTATTTTTGAGGATGTTGTATCAGTGTTTCCCTGATTTTGTGAGTGCTATTGTTCCCCTGATTTATTTTACAGTGTGTCATTTGCATATCACATGATTTCTGATTTCTGTGCATGAGTTTTATATCCTGTTACTTAGCTTAATAATTTTATTAGCTGTAAGACTTTTCTGATGAGGTCTTTAGGGTCTTTTATGTGTTATTGTTTGCAAATAAGGATGATATTTTGATCCCTTGCATTCCTATTTGTATCAACTTTATCTCCTCCACTTAATTTATTGCTCAGGCTAAGGCTTAAGTAGTATGTTGAAGAGGAAGTGAGGAAGTGAGTCTGAGAGAGGATAAAGTTTGGAATATGGTTTAACACACTGACAGAAGAAAAAAATTCTGACCATGACCCAAAAAATCATTAACCTTGAGTCCAATGACTAATAAATGGGACCCTACTAAATCAAAAAGCTCTGTACACCAAGTGACACTGTTATTTTGGTGTAGAGGCAGTGTAGCGAATGGGGAAAATGTCTTTCTCAGGTGTATATTTAACTGGGGGCTTGTATTTAGAGAATATAAAATAGCGAAACACTAAACATAAAAGAAATTCACACACAGTCCCATTTAAAATGTGACTTAGAGCTAAGGGGGAGTTCTCAGAAGACAAAGTACAAACAAGCAAATGGTCAACATCCTTAGACAGGAAATTTAATATCTCATCTTATGCCATACCTAGTGGATACGATTTAAAGAAAATGCCTCAAAATGCTGTCATGGATGTGGGTAAAGGGGTACACCTATTCACTGCTAGTTGAAGGCAAACTTGGTACAACAAATGTGGAAATGAGTATGGATGTTCTTAAGAAAAACACAAGGATCTACAACATGACCCAGGTATATGACTCTTTGGCACAAGACAAGAAGATTATGTCTTACTACAAAGATGCCTTTTTACCCATCTTCATTCCTGCTGTATTCATGAGAACGAAGAATGGAAGTAGTCTAAATGTCAATCAACTGATGACTAGGTGATGAAAATAAGGTATATTTACATAGTAGAATGGTCAGGAAGCTATTAAGAGAAATGAAACTGTAAAATATGTAGTAAAGTGGAGCTGGAAACAATAGTTCAGAGAGAGATGATCCAGACTCAGAGAGACAAACTATGGGACTGTAATGTCTTTGGACTGTAGAAGAATGGTCCAGAAGAGCTTCAACATGGAATACCTTAGATGGAGAAGGCAGGAGTTAGCTCTGTCCCCATTCCCTACCTGGCACCATGAAGTGGGGTTGCTCCACTATCCTAGGAAGAATTTATTATCCTGACAGTATCAGGTTTCACTCCTTGTTTGACCTTATAAGGTTTCTTACACCCCCACTTCCAACCCCACAACCTCTGAATATGCAAATGAAGCATCTTCCAACATCCTTGCCCTGACCAATGGTACATTGCCACACAATCCTTGCTCTGAAGACTCTGGCACCTCCTTAGGGGCATAAGTAGGACTCAACAGACAGTGATGGAGCACTTGCATAGCTATCTTTGCAAGTTTTTTTAGTCTCAAGTCTTCACTGATCTTCATTAAATTGAAGGAGGCATGGCAGAGAACTTCTGGTATTCAGTTGGTTCTGGTTGCTCCAGCTAACTCATGCCAGTTTGGCAGAGGGATAGCTGTTTCTGCTGCATCATGCTGCCTCTGCTGAGCAGTGCTTGGTGAATTGGACTGCTGGTATCCTGACACTGCTGATATGGACTGCTGGTATCATGACAATGAAGATTCATCCAGATAAGAACTAAAATGGAAGATAAGGTAAGGTAAAGAAGAAAAAAAAAGTAGAAGAAAAAAAGGGGAGGAAAGAGGAACGATTACTTAATTCAACTGCTCTTTTCAGAGAATTAATGAGATTTTTGGTAACACTATTTAAAAATATGGTCTATATTTTGTTGTGCCCCATTTTACTGTAAGTCTCTAAGAAGTACAGTGGTTAGCTGGTCAAAGTACAGAAAAATAAGTAAGTGAATTTTTGTTTTTGTTTTTGTTTTTGTTTTTCAAGACAGGGTTTCTCTGTGTAGCCCTGGCTGTCCTGGAACTCACTCTGTAGCCCAGGCTGGCCTCGAACTCAGAAATCCACCTGCCTCTGCCTCCCATGTGCTGGGATTAAAGGCGTGTGCCGCCAAGGCCCGGGGTAAGTGAATTATTTTTAAGCATTGCTTGCACTAAGTTCATATAATACCTTACTTCTACCTAAATGAAATCTTCAGGACTTGAGTAAAAATAAATAAATAAATAAATAAATAAATAAATAAATAAAAGGGCTATTTACTTTTCACAGCAAATATTAAACTATAATTTGCTTATTATGCTCCTGTTAAAAAGAAGGCATTTTAAGATGACTGGACTAAATTTTCTGGAGGAAATGAAAGGTAGGAAAAAAGCAGAATATCAGGCAAGGCTTTTTTTAGCATGCTTTCTTTGGTTAATGAGATACCCTGCTATTCATATGCTCAGTTACTTACTTGGTAAGAATTTATTTTTCCTTCCCAAGCAATGAGAATACTGATATGGAGCATAGGAAAAGCTATTTATAACCTACGCCCTTCCCTCAAAATACAAATACTAACGTAACACTCAGGAGAACTGTATGTTTGAAATATGATAGACCATGCAGCATTGTAGAGCATTAAAATGGTTCTGTGAAAATTTGACATTTGGATCCATTACATCTACCCAAGAAAACTGAATGCACACAGCAAGATATACAAGGGTTACTGTGAATAACATAATGTACCCATATCCAGTTCCATGTCAAGTTATATCTGACTCAATAATACCACCTTTGCAGTTAATTAAAAGTTTCTGTCAAAATAAATATAGTAATACATATTCATTAGATATTGTACAGTATTCCAAATACTTTATATAAATATGCTTTGAAATTAATTCAAAGAAATACATTCTATTGTTAATTAAATATAACAGGAAGATTTATAAGCTGTACCCTGTTAGTCCTGCTTTCTGGATAAACATGCTGGCACCATCCAGCTTTATTGGTATGGATAGAGCCTGGAACTCGTTCCAAAAGTAAGACAAAGGTGAAAGATTTTCAGGATTCCATTAAAATCCTCAATCAATTAACTTGGAGTAAACCTAAAGAGAGAATATCTTATGTGTCGCTTAGCTTAAAAGCTCCTTACCCTGAGCCAAAGAAAAGAGTAGAGAGTTTAAAGTAACCCTCTTTTCCTACTCTTGAAGAAAAGAACACTTGAATGCTGCCTGTGTAATGAGGATCGTGTGTAGGAACTAAGACTCTCAGTTCTGTAAACTCCAAAATGCAAATTGAGCCAATAACTTGAATATGCTTTAAAGTGGACTTGAAAGGCTATAAGAGGCTCAGTCCTACAGTCTTTGGTTTTAGTCTAAATTAACACTGGAGGAAGACCCAGGTAAGCCATAGACTGCTAGGCCTTGGGCATGATAAAATAAAAGGTGTTTTAACTCATTAGGTTTGTGATAATTTGTTACACATTTTCTTTATCCATTCTTCAGTTGAGGGACATCTAGGTTGTTTCCAGTTTCTAGCTATTTTGGATAAAACTGTTATGACCATAGTTGACCAAGTATCTTTGGTGAATGGTACAGCGACTTTTGGGTATGTGCCCAGGAGTAGTATAGCTGGGTCTTGAGGTAACTTACCAGTAGAACTTTTACAAAGGAAAATTTTCCAAAGGAACACAAGTAGGTCAAGCAAGGTTTCTTGCACTGTAAATTTTTTTTCATAGTTAACATGTGAATAACCTATTTTGACCTCTGTAGTATTATTAAAAGTCTTTCTTAAATAAAATGAAATGGTCTATGGTAAACTGATATGCTGTGAATAGTTTTACAACTGTAAATTGCTTTCTGTGCTATTTAGCATGTAAATAGTTTTTCTGTTAAGCTGTTAATTAAAGCAAGCCATTTTCATTTATATGTGATAATTATTATTAATGATGTTTTTTAAAAAGCAAAATTAATGTCTAAAGAGTTAGGATGGTAAGCCACTAGTATGCCAGAATAATTCCAATATTTTGGTTGAAGAGTTTTAATATTATATATTTTGCATAAATCTCTGTTGTGTTTTTGTTAACTACTAACTTAATGCAGATTCAATAAATCAATAACCTTGATTTTACTTGTAATGAAATTCTAATTAAAGTCTTTGGAAGACGTCATTACCTCTTCCAATGCAGTTGTCAATAGAAAACATGCACACAAGTGTACTGTAAGAGGAAACTAGTAACTAAGCTACGTAGGCAACTCTTCTCAATACGTTCACACTCGGATGGAAATACACATGATACTGTAGAGATGTAATCACATCCTTCAGCCCCAAGTGCAGGGAAGTGACTTAATGAGAAAGAGTACACTTGTCTTCCTGCTTCTTAATTATCAAGATCTTCTAATTCCCTTTTCTGCATAACACCCTACTTACCTTCTCCTTTCAGAGCTTTTGAAGGCTGGAAAGTGCATAAGCTCTCGCTTCTTTCAGTTTATGTTAAGAAGATTCTAAGGTAATTTCAATTGAGACCTCTTGTGATTTTAGGTCTTTCCCTCTAGTTTTCCTATCCCCCTTTATCTTTCTTTACTCACTATGTAATCCTCGCTAGCCATTCATGAAAAAAAAGTGATCTTTTGCTCTGTGTCCCTTAGTTTGATAAGAAATATAGGCAAGTATATTGTGAAGGTGAATTAATAGTAGAGAGTTTTAATATTATGTAAGGAAAACAGGGACGACTTTATGTTGTTCAAAAAAGGCCTTTATATATAGCACTAACAAAGACAGTGAACTACTTCCCATTTACTGTCATGCTCAATCATACAGACTACAGGCCAATAAAATATCTGATCCATTTTATATCATCTGTGAAACAGAACCATGGCCTTGACTTATTAAAATATTCATTTTAGTTCTTTGGAGATGTTGCTGTAAATGAATATTTGAAAGCCAGCCAGATCTTTCTCACTGAACACTTCTAGTCAATCAATATCAACTTTTAAAAAAATGACATGCTTTCATTTTATAATAAAGGAAATCACATTTCAAAACCAAAGCCATGGAGTCAATAAAATTATGTGAAAACGGTTTCTGATTCTCAAGAAAGTACTTTAAACAACTTGTGTTATCGAATGAGGCTGCTCATATGGGAGAGCCAAACCTAGATTATAAATCATAAATTGCTGTCATAAATCCTATAAAGAAAAGTTCTTCTTGTGGCAGTTCCTCTTTTAATAAAATAAAAAGACTAACCAGAATTCACACTGTCATGTCTGAAGTAGATTTCAGTTGTAAATTAATGCAACCAAAACCAAAAGAATTTTAACTAAAATCTACCTATTTCACTTGTGACAAGATATTTATTCTGTTACTACTTATCACTGGGATATGTCTATACTCTCATATTATGATGTACCATTTATACTTTTTGTGTAAATGTCCCATATAATTTCATTTAGAAATTAAGTTGCTAAATCACATAGGAGACTAAACATTCCATGACAGAGATGTATCAAGGAGCTTACCTTTATGAAGGATGCATCAAGGAGCTCACCTTTATGAAGGATTGCCCCTTTACAAGACTGTATTGTGGTTTTGGCATTGAGGACAAAATATTGCTATTCAGTAAAATTACCTAGAGATGTCATTAAAATATTGTTTGGTGAGCTCATTTTGTGGAGCTGATTCTGGAATAGATTGAAGGCCAAGATTTCCATTTATAAAGAATTTCACTTACCATCTATCTGATGAGAGGGCAAGATATGGCTGCTCTATTACCACCAACTGCATCTTCAGAAAGTAAGGCTTTAAAGCAGACTGTATGCAATAGAACAGAAAGCACTGTTTTACCATTAGGGACCAAACGTAGCATCCTGTCATAACTGGTTAATCTAATAACAGGAGCAAGATTTATTTAAAATTGTTATCTGCTGAGCCACATATGTATTTAATTATCAAATGGATTCCATGATTTTTATACAAGTATCCAATTTTACTGCTTAAAGAAATATACCGTAGAGATTTTAAGGTCCTATGGTTAGGAGATGGCAGATTGATGATTTGAATTTGTTATTGATCCAAAAGCTTCCACTGTTTGCTACTATTGTTGGCATTAGAACTTCCCAAATCTATGACATCACATAGGAGACATCAGGACCCACAGACCTGTTGCCAAGACAACAGCCACCATATTCCCAGAATCCATTTGGCTCACCTTCCACCTTTACCTGTGTTACATCATTATCCATTATATATATATATATAATTTATATATATATAATATATGTATTATATATTATATATATATATTATATATATATATATATATATGAATGATAATGTTCTGTCAACAGCTGCTGCAGAGCACCACAACAGGGACCAGCAGAGGCTGCAAGATCAGATCATGGACATGCTGACCGCCGGTTGAGCAAGCCAGAACTTGCCTCAGCCCGTTGCAACTTCTGCCCTGCCTGCTGTATGCGCTGGATCGAGATATCCTGGGCACCCTCAGCTGGTTGCTACAGGAATCACAGGCTTCCACCATGTGAGCTGTAACTGTGGAACACAGGAACTTTTACCACATGAGCTGTGCTGCCCTGGTCCATCTTGTGGGGCTAGCTTCTGATGGACCCACACCTATCCATTCAGTTCCGGGTTTCTATTTATCTAGAACACTAGAATTCTCGCACAGACATCAGCATATTAATTGGTAGGATTGGTCAATGGGAGGGCCTCTAGTTTTCCCAGGTAAGGCCTGGCCAGCTTTTTCTGGGGGCTAAGGGGTTGGCATTTTACAGCCACGCTTCCTAGCTGACATATGAATAGGGACATCCACCCTTTGGGTGACCATTCCCTCGAAAGCAGCTCTCATCCTCTTCCCCTTCTGGGCTTTTGAAGCCATTTTAAAAAAACAAACAAACCCTGTATCCAGGGTAGAGCTCTTTCCACAGTAAGACTGGGGCTTACTGGATAGACTCTTGGGGGCCCTAGTGATGACTTGGGCCTCTAGCCTGGCTGATTCCTTTTTGGATTTTGGACTGTCCTCGGAACGCTGGTACGAATAATCCAATAACCCCACAATGGCTTCAAATGTACCTCCAGGCACCACACTGGGATGTCTCCTGGAAAATCTCAAATCTTTGAAGCTAATGCCTGACTTGAAGGCATCAAAATTAATATACCTCTGCAATAAGGTCTGGATTCAGTACCAGCTAGATGGTTCAAAATGGCCACTTAATGGTACCCTAGATCCAACTATTTTAAGGGATCTTAATACATACTGCCAGCAAACTGGTAAATGAAAAGAGGTCCCCTACATCTAAGCATTCATCTACCTTTGCTCCAAGACCTCCATGTGCTCTCTTTGTTCCACAACCCAACTTCCCTTAACCATGAAATCTACATGACCTCCACCAGATGATGCTACAAGGCTAGATCCAGGTAACGAACCACCTCCTTTCCGCTGCAGACCTGCTTCCACATCTCCAAAAAAAACCAAACTGCTGCCTCAGTTTCTCCTTCTCACCAGGATACCACAGAACCTGCTAGCTCTACCTCTCCAGATCCCTCCCCTTCTTCCATGCCAGCTGCAGGTCTCTCTAAACGCCCCCAAATTGGCATCTACCTTCACTCCTCCTATCATGCGCTCTAAGGCCACAGCCAAACCCCCAAGTCCTTTCTCCCCAGAGACAACAGACCCAGCATCATTCCTTCCTCTAAGAGAAGTTGCTGGGGAAGATGGCCTTGTCAGAGGTACATGTTCCTTCCTCACTTAGTGCACTTTCTCAAATAGAAAGCATACTGGGTTGTGTACTTCTAATTCTCCAGGTTTATTAAAGAGTTCCAGTATATCACTTAACCTAAGAGCTTGACTTTCCATGATGTTCACAGAGGAACTTGATGCGAAAGTTTACCAAGTAGATCCCTATGGTGAAAGCCAGCTACCCCCCATTGACAACACCCCTAGACAGCAGGAATCAGCCTAAGAGACATGGAGACCTCGTTCCCTTTCCACCATTGCCTGCTCTTTATAATAACAAGAAGGGAGGTATGTTGGCATTAGGACTTCCCAAACCTATGACATCACAAGGCAACAGTGCTACCCACAGACCTGTTGCCAAGACAACAGCCACCATATTCCCAGAACCCACTTGGCTCACTTCCCACCTTTACCTGCATTATGCCATTATATATGTATGTGTGTGTGTGTGTATATATATATATATATATATATATATATATATATATATATATATATGGGGAATGCCCCCTTCCTCTTTTCTTTCCACAGCCACCTTGTCTCTCTCTCGCTCACTCATTAAACCTCTTACATATGGAACTGTCTTGGCCTAGTGTGCTGTGTCCAAATGCGAGCTGCTATTCTAACATATCAACTATGATGCTGTGGGCTGAATTATGTCTTTAAAAAACTGCCTCATATTGTGAAACCCCAACTCGGACTATTTGGAGGCAGGGTATGGAAAGGTGATTAAAATGAAAGGAAGTCCTAACTACAGTGTACTAGGCTGGTAGCACTGCCTACCTAAGACTAGGTACAGAGAAACGATCTCATATATTCTCTGAGCACATCTGGGGAAGACAAGTGAGTATACATCAAGAAGGCTGAGAAGCCCACAAGCTCGATACACTGATTTTATACTCCCAGACTCCCAGACTGAGAAAAATGAACTTTCTGATGTTGAGAGTCTTCCAGCACACAGGCATTTTATTTTGGCATTACAATCTATATAGCCAAAAAGAGCAATTTGCTCTAAAATTTAAATTGTAATTTATCCTGCCTAGCAGAATGATATTTTGCTGTCCTTAAATGGCATCATTTTACTTTTGGTTTACATTTGTTTGTCTTCAATTAGTAAGTGGAAAGGCATGCAACAGTCTCTTTTGTGACCATATATATACATATATATATATATATATATATGTAT
>NW_022196906.1:71569779-71586311 GCF_008632895.1 Mastomys coucha | reverse complement strand
TACATATATATATATATATATATATATGTATATATATGCCAACATCAGTGGATCCCTGGGTTCTTTGGGGGCCTTGTTGCAGCTGGTGATCATTTTAATCTGACACTTTTAAGAAAGTGAAAAAGAGTTATAACTAGGCTTGTTTTCTCTTTATTACATTGCTATTATATGACTTTGATTGCCATACCTGCTGTAGTTAAATTCTGCATTTGAATAAGATGTTGGACAAGTAATCTTTGGCTTGTGAAGGAAAATCAGAATCTAAAACAAACAACAAAACTATAACCTCTTCAGACACCATAAATTTACAAAGATTATAGTAGAATACTCTGGAAATATAGAGGAAACGGATGTGCAGCATGATACACACACACACTCATGCATGCATGCACATGAACACACACACACACACACACACACACTCATGCATGCACGCACATGAACACACACACAGGCATACATACACAAAGGGAAAAAAAGCTAAAACTGTTCTGTTTCTTATCTTAGCATACAGGAGTAGGAAACTTTAGAAATAAACCAGAAAAAAAAGTACAAATAAAAATAGTAGTAACCTTAACAATATAATGTTGAATAATAGTGTTCTCCAAGGAAATCAGAGAAGGAATTAAACAAAGCAAATAAATCACATCTTAAATTATCAGAAACAGTGAGATACAGCTACAGCTAAGACAACTCAAAAAAGAGATTATTACAGTGTGTGCTGATCTGCAAGACAGCTCAGCAGGTAAAATGCTTGCCAATACAGATCTGACAGCACAGATAGGATTCCTAGGTCCCATGGTGGAGAAAGGGAACTCTAAAATTGTCTTCTGTCCTCCGTTTACATACATGTATTCACACACAGATAACAAACATGCAGAGGCACATGTAAAAATAATTATAAATGTAACTTACAAAGTTTTGAAGATTTTGTGTAAATAACTTAATGAATCATTTCAAGACTTAAGAAAAACAAGTACTAGTTAAACACAAATGACTAGGGAGCTAGACTTGCTAAGCTGGGGTGGGGGCAGAAATGAATGCAAGTGAAACTGAAAGAACCAAAAAGTAAAAAGAAAAAGTTGGTCCTGTGAAATGACCAATGAGACTAACAAACACCTAGTCAAACCAGACAAAGGAATTTCATATTAGTAACATTAAAGAATAAAAAGATGTTGTTATGAAAGATTCTATTAAATCTAGAGGATTGCTCTAGTGAATGTAGTAAATATTTAAGCGTCCAAATACCAGATAAATTGCCTGGCATGTGTAATGTATCAAAATTAAATTAAGAGTATGAAGCACATCTTATAACAATGGAAAGTCAAAACTGTATGGATTCTGCCAAAATCCACCAAACCTTTAGGAAACATCCAATGTCAACACTTTTCAAACTGTTACATAAAACAGAAATGGAAGAGGCATGGAGTAGTTCATTCCAAACAGCTAGAATTACCCTACTACAAAAACCAAACAAGAACATAAATAAGAAAAAGTGAAATCAATTTCCTGATGAATATAGACACAAAAATAAAATATTTGCAAATATAATTTAAAAAGACATTAAAGTGATTGTATACCACAACCAAATTGATTTTATTCCAATAGGTTTGCAAAGACCAGATTCACCATATACAAGCAATATATTTATTACAACATATAAATTAGAGGACAGAAATCACCCTAATAAATGTAGAAAAACTGTGACAAAGTTCAATATTCATTTTTTGTTAAAGCCAAATGGAAGCTGGGAAACAAATAAAAAAGTTATAATTTAACTATATATAACAAATCTATAGCCAGCCTTATAATAAATGTTGAAGAACCTGAAACTAGTTTAAGCAATATTAGGGTTAAAATAAGAGCCAGTAATATCCACTCTATGTTATCTTCAAAATACTGCTTCAGATACTAAGATTAGACAGAACTAGAAGGAAAGAGACACAATCTAAAAGGGTAGCAGTAAGACAGAAAGAAGTTTAACTACCTGTATTGATAGACAACATGATCTTAGTCATAAAGAAGAGTCTAGATCAGGTGAAAATTTTCAGAAAAATAGCAAAATACAAAATCAACATGCAAAACCCAGTAAAATTTGATAAGAAATACATTTGATATAAATTTGAAATAAATTTGAATAATAAATTTGATAAGAAAAATCAGTAAGAGCCAATATCATTCACTATAACTTTAATAATCAACCAACCAACCAACAAGCAAAAAAAAAAAAAAAAAAAAAAAACCAAACAAACAAAAAAAACTTGGAATAAACAAGGAGCTAAAAGCTCCCCAACACTATACAAAGAACTATAAAAAATTAGAGATTCATGAAAAGAAATGACCAAATATAAAGGGGGGGTGGCATATGAATCTGAACAGAATCCTCAAAGAGAGAAATAAAATAGTTAAGAAACTTATTCTTAAAGTGTTCAAATATCTTAGTCATCAAGGAAGTGCAAATTAAAATGACTTTGAGATATCATCTAAGCAACCTGGAATGGCAAAGATGCAGAAAGCAACAGAATCAAATACTGGTGAGGGTGTGTGTAAAGGGGAGCTTAATTCATTGTTAGGTTGAAAACTGTTGTAGCCACAATGAAAGTCATTGTGGAGAATTTTCAACAAGCTAAAAAATACATCTGTCCTATGATCTAGCTCTACTGCTCTGTGGCATATATGCAAATGACTTGATATCCCACTATAGATACACTTGTTCAGCAATGTTGAGTATTAGAGTACTCACACAAGCTAGGAAGTGGAAATAATCTAGATGTCAGTCAACTGACAAATGGACAATGGGTACGTGGTACATGTACATAACGTAATTCTATTCAGCTGAAAAGAAAAATGAAATCGTGAACTTTTCAGGTAAAGAAATGGAACTGAAAAGGTATTTTGCTGGGTAAGGTAATCCAGATAGGGAGAGAAGACAAACGCCCATGTCCTTTTGTATTTGTGGCTTCTAGCTCTAAAACTTCAGACTTGGGTATTTAATCTGAAGCAACCATAGAAAGGAAGGGAAGTGGAAAGAGGGAACGGAGAGAGTAAAGCAAAGGAGCTTGACAAAGTGTGACAGGAAGATGAAGCTTCCAGGAAGGAGGCAGGAGAGAAACAGCAGGGACTCTGAGGACAAGGAGAGAGTAACACAGATGGAGAGACCAGAAGGACAGATACATAATACATACAGATACAAGCCATACAGAAATATTATGTTTAAAAATCTCTTAAAATACATGTACATTATAAATATAATGATGATGATGATGATTATAATAAATATACTGAAATTATGCCAAACAGGATGCTGATGCCTGCTTCTCCCCCTCCAGAACTGCAGACTGACAAACACTTAGGTTTCAGGCATGAGAAATCTCTCCTTGAGGTATTGATCAGGGAAGTCCAAGGAACACCCACAACAATATGGACTATTTATGTTGCTCTTGGATACTTCCCAGAATGTGAAGGGAAGGCACTTTTTAAAAAAAAAATTATCTATTTTAATTTTTTTATTTTATTTTATTTTTTGCTGATGACACAGAACTTAGAAAAACAAATTGATTTCTCCAAGCTGATCTCAATGTCTTTTTTCCTGAGAGCTAGTTTTCATAGAATCAGAAGAGTCGATGGAGAAAAGAAATCACTAGACTTGCCCACTTCGAAACCCCGTAAAACAGCAAAGACCTTGAAAGATATCTTGACTTTTACAATGACAATGACAATATTTAAATTGGGGGGGTAACTGTGTCTGCCTAATTGGACTTCAAAGCACACACAAGTGGAAGACACCATGACTGGTATGAAACCTAGCCAACAATCTGTAGTTGGAGAGGGAATAGACCCTAGAAAAGGATCTACTATTGCCATTTTTTTTACATCAGTGTATTTTCTAAGTATTTTTAAGATATTTTTTCTTGTACCCACAGATAAATGTAGATCTCATCCCCCTTTGAAGATGTTTACTTTTGTAATGTACAAAAGCTGCAATAGAGACCCCAATGGGTCAAATGCAGAGAACAAATGATAGCAGAGTTACCAGTCCTAACTTATATCTATACCACAAGCCCTACACTTAAAAAGAATATGAGAGAGGAGGTGGTAGCTTCTAGACAAGACATGCTTATGGTGCAATAGTGGCTAAATGTTAGAGGAGTAACCAACTACTTTCTAATTAGATTTAAGGCCTGCTCCACAAGATGAACCCCATACTGACTCAATTATTGGGTCATGAACTTTTATCCAGATAGATTATAGAACCTTGGAGGAAACCTACTACTATTATTCTGTTAAGTGAACATACAATTAAACTAACTCCAGATAACCTATCATTGTAACCATTTGTGGGACAAGAAGAACTAGTGGAAGGAAATTTGGCCCCTGTGAACACACCCTGGAAGGGATCTGGACTTACTCATGGTGTCCACCAGAGGGGGCAGCTTGGTTTGACAAGTGCTTTTTGCTGTGATAAGGTGTGTCATCTCATGCCACAAGCTACAAAACTGATCCTTCATGAGCTGAATCCTCCTAGGACAGTGAAGCAAAGCAAAGCATTTCGCATTGTATGTGGCTGAGCTGAGGTGTTTTACCAGTGTCGGGGACAACTCATGCATCATGTATCTAAGACATGGTTTTCATTTTCCTCTTTAATAATATATATTTTAAAAGGAAACCAAGGAAGTTAATAAGGAAAAAAATCCACTTCCCATAGAAGGAAGGAGTATGGTCTAAATTCACTTGGGTCAGAGTAAGTAGACGTAAATTTTCAAACTTAAATTGTTCTTTTTATATGTCTTTCAGTATGAATGGCTGTAACTCTCTTCATGTGATTTCCGGTAGATGATAGGACTACTATTGGTTAGAATCTATGACACCAAGGGATATCGTTAATTAGTGAAAGAAAAGTCGAGAATCGTAGGAAAACAGATGGATCTCACCTATCATCTATCTATTTATAATCCTTATTATTCAATTTGCACCTGCTGCAAGTTTTTGGTGGCATTTCCTTGCTTTTGAGGCATAGTCTCTCTATGTATATATAGCTCAGGCAATAAACTCACAATCCTCTTCCATCTTGCCCATGAATGCTAGGATTACAATCACAGATAAGAACATTTAGCTTGTAGCATTGCATTCACAGTCTTTTCTTTTCCTTAATAATGGGATAACAACTTCATATTTATTTAATTTATGAGTATTGCAATAAGTTTTTGTAATAATTTTATTTCCATGCTGAAAACATCATACTTTTTTTAGCACTCCATTAACTTAATTATTTACCTCCACGTTAATATAGTATATGGTAGAATTTCCTTAGTAAACCTCTTATAGTGTACTGTTTGTGCCAAACTGACACAAACTACAGTTACCAGAAAGAACTTAGCTGAGAAAATGTCTCCATAAGATCAGGTTGTAGGCAAACCTGTAGTGCATTTCCTTGTTTATTCTTTTTATGGGTTAGGGGTCAGCCTATTATGGGTGGTGCCATCCCTAGGCTGGTGATCCTTCGTTGTATAAGAAAGCAGGCTGAGCCAGCCATGAAGAGCAGCTCTTCATGGTCTTTGCATTGGCTCCTGGCTCCAGGTTCCTGTTCTGCTTGAGTTCCTGTCCTGGATGCCTTTGATTGATGAACTGTGTTGTAGAAATACAGACTGAATAAAACCTTTTCCTCCTTAAGCCGTTTTGGTCATGGTGTTTCACCACTGCAATAGTAACCCTAAATAGGACACATTATATTCAGTTTTTCTTCTAGTTTAATTAGTCTTCTGTGACCTGATTTTCTTATTGCATCCTATATATTTCTTAAATTAATTTTAGGTTCATTCTCCTTTCTAATCCAAAATAACCTATGAGAATAATTTCAAATTTAGTTAAAGTAAGAGAGAACACTAAATGTTTTATTGTACGGTCCTTATCTGAGGCCTTATTTATGTGAGACAAGGTCTTGTCCCTGGGCTAGCCTTGTACTTGATATATAGCTCAGGCTGTCCTTGGACTCTCATTCTTCTGCTTCAGTCTCCTGAGAACTGAAATTACAGATATAAGCCACTGCTTTGCTGCCCTTCTGATTTTTAAAGTACTTACTTTGTTCCTACTTTATTATCTATTCATAAACTCCATTTTAAAAATCCCTGTTCTCTTATGTATACCAAATAGCTACACCCAACAAATAATAACTCAGTTTCCATGACTCTAATAAAATTATGTGGTGTATGTTTGAAGCCAGAGTGCATTACCAACAAATTTGATGATAACAGACATCTTGATTCTGATTCTCAGAGAAATATCTATGGAAAGACACTTCCAAGTCTAAATTTATAATAAATGTCTAAACTATTTTCTAAATATACACTGAAATTTGAAATAGTTTCTTTTTCTAAGAAAACGTTTTTGACTACTGCCAGCGAAGCTGTTATTTCTTAGCAATGACATTTCACTCTGTGGGATTTCTGATATTTATCAGCTCCCCCCACCCAAAGCTCACTGCTTTGTTCAGAAGGAAATGATTCAGCCTCCATGACTGCTTGGCAGGAAGGAGCAGTTTTAACATTTTTTTCTCTTCACAAAATGTGTCTTTCTAATTGTCGGAAACCATAAACTCCACAATACTTTCAGGCTCTCAGTCATGTGGTTGTGCTAAAAAGAACCTTACATTCACACATTTAACTTCATTCAATTCCTGAAAGCCAAGAGAGAGAAGATACTGAAGTGAGTTAAAAGACCCCCAGAGTCACAGAGCTTACATCCTAGAGAGGGAGTATCCAATGGGCAAACACAAATGGGTAACACTTTAGATTGTGGAAATGTCTAAAAACGAAAAAAACCACAGGAAAGAGAAAAGGAATGGACATTCATGATTATGGTTTGGAAACAAGAAAGGGCACTAATAAAACCAAATTTCAATAGATGCCTCAATGAAAGGATGGAGAGGAGAGAGAGAGAGAGAGAGAGAGAGAGAGAGAGAGAGACAGACAGACAGACAGACAGACAGAAGGAAGGAAGGAAGATGAGGAGGAGATGGGGGAGATATAGTGGAGACAGATGGGAGAGAGAGGGGAGAGAGGGAGGGGAAGAGGGGAGAGAGAAAATAGAAATGGGGAGGAAGAAAGAGAGAGTGAAGCAGACAGACAGACAGAAAGAGAGAGAGAAAGAGAGAGAGAGAGAGAGAGAGAGAGAGAGAGAGAGAGAGAGAGAGAGACTTTTTGTAGAGAATTAACTATAAACCAAGCCAGCAGGTCATTCTGTATGACTCAAAGAAGAGAGGAGAGGCTTATAGGATCCAGGGCCACATAAGGCTGGGCTCTCACTTGAGTGGACTGCATTTAGTTGGAATTAGATTTTGCTGCATGTAATGCACAGCAAAGTTTCCACAGCTCTAACAGAATAAGCTCATTCTCTTACCAAAAGGTCTGCAAGATCAAATCTATGTCAATTTTAGTTTTGATTTGCAAAGTCCCTTAGTTCAAAAGATGTTCATGGTTATTGAAAAGGCTCAGATTATATGTCATATAATGCAAAGCATATGTTTAAAACACAAATCATTGAGCAAAGAGTCTTTGCATGCAGAAATAACTTGATGTGTGGGTGTAACTCATTCTAGTTTCTATCAGCTTGCCTATAGACTTCTGAGTCTGACTGCACCTGTGGTCGGAACCCAAGTAGGAAGAAATGCTGGCTTTGTTGTTGGGAAATATTTTCTCTCATTGAATTGTTATCAATCTTCTGGAAGCTCTACAGAGTGAGGTTTGTAAGCAGATCTTTGGAAAGTATGGAAGTCTAGTGCTCCCAGTTGTCTAGTGCTCCATGTGGTAAAGTCGGAGAAATACCTTTGATCATTGAAAATGCGAGTGATTTGACTTTAGGAAAAACATACATGAACACATATGCACAGGTGTGCAAATCAGCATCCCGCTTTCTGCAAGATTTACTGTTGATGTTTATAATTAACAGAGGAATGGTGCTACCAGTTTAGAGGTGGTTTGATTACAAAAGCTGTTTGTATGCACTACTATCTACACATGTATTTACAATTTTAGAATATATGAAAAATATTGAGTGTGCATAGTGCTTTATATGTTCATGAGTATTTACTATAAATAAAGTTTTCATTTTCCATGTGTAGTATTTAAAATATGGAATGGAATTTAGGATAGGTATGCAGATAAAGGCATATACACACTATGAAGCTTTTGTGTTTACTCTTAGTTCCAGGTGGCCCCCTATGAGAACTCAGCCTCTAGAAATTGATCCCATGCCCAGAATTAGAGTCCTTTGGAAGAAAGCTACCTTTTCTAAATATTGAAGTGGTTCTATAGTCCCCAGTTCAATAAAATTTAATAGGAATTTCTGCCTGGTATGTTTAGTATATGAAATTTATAGAACACATAGAAGATCTGGAAGGTCTTTCTTTTATACATTCTTTTAATAATTTACATACAAAATTAGTTTTATTGTATGAAAGACATGAAAGACCAGTATACCATATAATTAGGATTTTGATAATCTATATCTGGATATTGTAATACCAACTGTTTTATATACATAATTTATATTCATAAGTATATATACATAATTAGAAGGAAATTTAACATATTTTATTATATATTTGTATCTTTATAGAATTACTGCTTTAGATTTAATTTGGTATCTTCATCTGGACAAATTTGCCAGTGTTTGTCTGGAAGCAACTTTCCTGAGGAATATTAGTTTATCTCCAAGTCTGATTGTGCATTGAAAAGCAGTGAGACTATGCATAAGGAATCCAGTGCACTTCTCAACTTTCTATATGAAGAACATTATTCCTAGTTTCCTTACATTGTTGACAATGGACAATTTACAGATATGTATGATTATTTCAGCTTCCACTTGGAAATCAGGGAATAGGCATTAAAACAGAATGAGCAAGTTGAGAGACTCTTGAACTCCATTTGGAGCTCCTTTACCAGGCAAAGCGTGTACAGTCTGCTGTCAGCTTTATCCCCTACATTGAAGGAGAGGGTGTTCTGTTCCATGTCAAGTGTTCTAGTATGACTCAGAAAATAAAGGGAATGCTTTGAGTCTGGCTAGAAAAATTCCTCTCATTTTAAATTACTGTGCTTATAAAATATTAAAAAGAAATGGCTTAGGATATGGTAAAAAACAGTAATTCTGAAATATAGTTGAATATGTTTCTGCTGAAGTATATAAATGCTCATTTATCCTTTCATCACTTCTGTGTGCAATCACTTAGTTTCTCCTAAATATTGGACACGGTACTCTGCACTTCTCTCATCCATTGTAGATGGGAGATGGAAACTTTTGAAGATACACATGAAAAATCAAAAGGTCATAGTAGCTAGGGGAATAAACTAAGCAAAGACTCAATTCAGGTACTCTGCTAAGAAAAAAGAAAGCACTTAGGGATTGACATTTACTTAATATTCCAAGTATTTCGTTAATGAGCCAGATGAACAGTAGAAATACCGATCATGGAATCCTTGTGTTTATTTGCACTTGTGGTCATGCTTTAAGAGATAGCCATATTTGGTTTCATTTTAGCCAAGAAGAAATTTCATGGTTCATGATGGCAGTTTCAAGACAGCAGTAATTAAGAGGGAAAAAGAAAGGAATGTGGGAAAGGAAGGAAGGAAAGAAACTAGATGTGTAAGTTCTGTGTAGAAAGATATGTCGAGAGTACCTACCAACATGGAAATAACTAGAAATGGAGCAGAAACATCCTAATATTTCTAGAGACGTGCTTGCTAATGAAAGCAAATGCTTAAGGATAAGTGACTACAAGTCTGGCATCAAAGCAATTTGCAAGCTCCCTAATGTGCATAGACATGTCGCAAGGCTATTACAGATTCAGATGCCCCAAATGCTCACAGGTTTAGTCAAAGGGGGAGATGGAAAAGAAAGGTCTTTGCAGGAAATGGAGCTACAGACAACATGAGAAGAAAGCACAGTTTGCTGACAGGACTTCAGCAAAGCCATTTGCAGTTAATTAAAAACCTCTTTTATTTCAGTGTGCACTTATACTGAAAAGTCCTGTCATTCCATAATACATGCAGGATTTGGTAGAGACACCTTGATAGCTTTCTCTTTATTTCATCAGATATAGAGCTTTGAAATAAAGCTTCACATCTCTAAAGATGCAGGGTGGGTGAAGGGACTGCATGTAATTGTGGTTTTCTTCTGAAAATTAAGTTTAAATAACACACACACACACAATTTGTAGCCTTGTGTATTCGTGTTATTTTCTTAATGAATATGCTAGCTCTTTGTGGAGGCAATTTGCAGCTTTGTTAGGGTGAGCTAAAGCAGCCACTACTTTAGCACCAGAAAGGCTGTAGGTCTAAGGATTAGGATTTTAATGGGGCTGTTAGACAGTTAGTCAAATATTCCCGGTGCTCTGGAAGGACCCTCTACCATAGTGGCATAGTGGCTCAAAACCCCTGACTTTCAGTGTTGTTGTGAGCCCAGAGCCTTTTCTTACTTCACGGCTTTCCAGAAAACACTGGTTGCTTGGGTTTTGTACTTTAAAAAACTTAAAAACTGATCGTGTACAGAATGCATATTATGAATATTATGGGCATATTTCATTGTATGTGAATATCTCAAAGAAATACTTGAAGGTGAAAAGCATAAATTTTTTAAAGGGATAAGGCTGAGATAGAGGAAAAAGGGAGATAATCATAAAGAAAATAATGAGATAGCCATAATCAATCAATATATACACATATGCATACATATGTACATACATACAGACTTACATACATACATGCATACATACATGCATACTTGGGGTCTTTAAGAAAAACAGAAGAATGAAACATAACATGTACTTAAAACAAAAAGCATCCAGAAAGAAACCAGAATTTAGTGTTGAGTTTTACAAATGAAAGTTGACCCAGAGTGAAGTATTCTAAAACATATTCTAGTATAATTATACCTTAAAAACTCCTGGGACAAATGGTAGGCTAGAAACTGCTTTTGCGTAAATGAATATAAAAGAGAGAATAGGAAATGGAAAGAGGAAGCTCTGTTACAAAGTTAAAGAGAGGACAGACTGTAGAAATTCACAGTGGTGGTAAGCAGACACCTGAAAGGAACCAACCTATATGAGAAATAAGCCTCGCACGGCTTCTGCCATGCGGGGCTCCTGTGTGGGGAGAAGCCGAGCATCTTCCAAAGGTGAATCACTGATCTATTTAGCCTCATGATAAACCTACTACCCTCACCAGCCTCAGATCCAGTTCTGGGTTTTGATAACATAATGATTCCTCCTGAAGATGGATCAGCAGTGGAGAAAAAACACTTTTGTCCAGTGCTCGAGACAGACAATGACTGAATCTATCGTTAAAAACGGAATTGACCTAGGAATCTCAGGACAGGACCCTCATTTTGGCCTGCCATCACTCTAGGGTAAGCAGAGTCTTTTGGAGAGAATTATAGAAAAGAGAGTTGAAAACTAGCAATTCAAAGGGAGCAGGAGGGAGAAGGGAGCTCAGTCAAGGAAACTCTTCAAGAGCCCTACCTTCGATGGTCAGGACTGGGTCCCATCAGCTGAATCTGTCCTTGGAATCTGAAAGCTCTCGGTTTGCCGTACCTCTAGAGCTATTTGCCTGCTGATGACCACTGCAGAGTCATAACTTGCTAGGATCCACAGACGCATCCCTCTAGCAGAGCGATGGCACCAAGTACATCTGAAAACACAAAGATAGGTCCTCGCGCAGTATGGATCTTGATGTTGTTAGAACTTCTCATACTAACAAAGCACTTGGAGTCTCCCCGTCAGGTCCCTAGGTAGGACATAAGTCACCACAGGGGTAGGTGTGCAGCAGATGCTTCGACAACTGTACATCAAACAAAACAAAACAAAACAATGGAAAAATGAGTCTACAGATCGTGTGTCGAAGTTCCTTTTGCCTCTTTTTTTTTTTTAATCTCTGAACTTTTTCCTTCTTTCTCTCTCTATACTACACTTTTAATAGTGTTTTGAATCCAACTTATTTATTCTTAAAATACTCATGCTCTTTAAAATTCCTCTTCTTACAGTCATCTAATTTTGTCTTTGAGCATTTCCTTTACTGAGAAATATTTTTAGTGTTTTCTTCCCTCCATTTCCTCTTCCTAAAAACAAAAATCTCTCCATCTCTTCATGTTGAGCCTCCCGTCATCTCTACTTCTTCCTGCTATCTTCTTTTTATCTCATTCGCTTACCATTTCCACAAATGCTTTAAATAATTCAAACGTCAGAGCTTGTGCAGGGATAGAGTCAGAGCCCAGTGGAGCTGGTGTAGTGGTAGAGTCAGAGCCTAGTGGAGCTGGTTAGGAAGCTCACGGACTTCTGGTTGCCACATTCACTAACATGCTGGGTATGTCGCTTTTCATGCTTCTGGTTCTCTGTTAATACGTGGCACTCAACAATCCCCAAAAGCAGGAATGAAAGTAGCATTTTGTCCTCTGCAGTGTTCCAGGACATAGTCTGAGGCAAGATTACTTTATCTCTCTTCCCATCACAGTATACAAAGCAAACACACTTGAATCTTTCCTAACACAGGGACTGCTTTAGTGGCCAGCATAGGGACTGCTTTCTTTTCTGCTCCCTCCTCCATAGATAGATAGATAGATAGAGATAGATAGATAGATTAGATAGATAGATAGATAGATAGATAGATAGATATCACATATAAATAAAATGCATATGTAAATATATAATATATAATATTGTGGTATTCTGCCGCTCTGCCCCGTTGTGGGCTCCAGAAGCGAAAGAAAGCCGTGACAGGCCCGGGGCTAAGACCACCCGCCTGTGGCGGGAAACGCCGGTAGCGGCCCCTGAGATCAAACATGGACTTTGCAGCTCAGAACAGCAAAAGAACTGAAACTAAATGAAACTCAGCCGTTCCTGCCAGAACTCCGTTTGAGGGTGTTGTGTATACAGACTGGGGTGCTGTTTTTCTGCTATCATGTCTATGCAAATAACCAAGAATTGTTTCAGTTTCGATCCTGCCTGTGCCATATAAACCCATTTTTCTCTAGTAAAGACACACCTTGATAAATCTTCTTGGTGTGGTTTCTTTGTCTCCTTCCTCACCCGCTTGTTTCCACAGGTACTCAATTATCCCAGTTCGAGAACACCCACGGAGAGAGGGACAGCTGGACGGCCCCCCTCATAATATGGTGCATATATTTGTGGTCAAAAATAATTTTAAGCTTTATGTCATATCTACACTATTTCTACTATTTTCTTTTTTATGATTATTAGTGGAATTTTCATGAACTTTAATTGATTTTAAGTGTATGTGTGCATGTGTATGTGCTGTGTGTGTGCCTGTGTGTGTGCATGTGTGTGTGTCTGTGTCTGTGTGTGTGTCTTTGTTCATGTGGCATAGTTTAATGTTTGTGCTGCTACAGCAGTTTGATTTTTACTCTGTGTGTGGTCTGTGAGTGGAAGCTCCAGCGGTGAGCTGTTCAACAGATGTTCAGATCACAGTGCAAGAACGCAACAACCACAGAAAAGCAAGGCAACATGACTTCTTAAAAAATCATAACTATGACTAGTGGGATCAAAACTGAAACAGACAAAATGCCAAGTCAGGATTTCACATGTACTGACAAAAATGCTTAAGGATCTAAAAGGTGATTCAAAACCACAATAAATTAAACCCAGGACCTGAAGCTTAAAATCAGCAGTGTGGAGAAGACACATCAGGAATGTGGATGAGAAAATTCCCAGCATGTATGAAAAATTAGCCAAGGAAACAGTCTTTGGGAAACAAACAAAAAGTGTTAAGAGTGGAAAACCCAGTGAGGAAGGGTCTCTGGCTCTGCCACCCTGCGTTCTCTCAGGCTAGCTGGCCCATGAGCTCCAGGGTGAGTCTTCTATCTTTGTCTCCAAGGTCACATAGTTTTGGAGCTGATTACAGATGTGTACCACTACATCTAGACTTTTTTTTATGCTGAGTCCAGAAATTAACCCAGCATGTACAACAAGTCTTTAATTTCTTGCTTTTGAATTACAAAAGCAGATCAGAGTTCTTGTGACAGAAACTACATAACCCATATAAGGTAAAGTATTTACTAACTGTACATTACAAAAGGTTCACCAATTCTAGTTCCCAATAACTGTTCATACCCAAACTTGTCATTATTATAATTTTTATAGCAATTTTGCTGAGTTTAAAGTAGCTTATTTCACTTAACATAATGCTTTAGGTCCATCATTTTCTTAACATTGTAAAAACATTAACTTTAAATAAAATTATTAATATTATAGTCAGGATATTACTTAGTGTAAAAATTCCAGAAACATTCTTGCTACTAACTATTATATATACTACCATTCAATACTATACTGGTGACATTTAATACAGTTAAAACAGATAGACAAGTCAAAAAAGTATATCCCATTCCAGGTGGTGTTGTTTTATACTTCGATAACTCAACAACTGATGGAAGACTGCTATTAAGGTCATAGTCCAGCATGTTCAGATAAGCTCTGAGAGCTTGACACAAAATGGAGGACTCACTTTCTGAGTGGGGGTTCTTGTTCTCTGCCTGATCTTATCTGGAGAGTGTCTCCAAGCACAGTTGCCTAATCTTTTCTGGAGAATGACCCTGTAGAGAGCTTCCTTCAGGTGCTGCATGATTTAGCACATAAGTCTCCCTCAGCTTTCCTGGTTCAGTACTGTGCTATGACCAATCATCCCTTCCTGCCTGTGACCCCTCTGAGGGAAGTCATGTAGCCTATGGCCTGATTACAGGTTCAGCTCCCCCACTCCCCCAATAAGAACCTTCCAGGCAGGTTCTTGGAACCTTCATGTAAATGAAGCAATCCTACACTAACCAATTTCTGCCCTGGAAACCCTTACCCATTCTACAAGATCTATATAGTCCTTATTCACCCCAAATAAAGTTGACCTGTCTAATCTATCTGAACCTCCACACCAACCTTCTTCTCCCTTTGTCCTTAGGAGTCAGTGACCAACAGACTCTAGGAAAAAGGGAAGGCCACGCACAACCCATGATTACAACTAGAGTGTAAGGGAATTCAGTAATGCTGAAGGCAAAATTAGCATGCAGAATCTATGGTATTTATATGAAAAAAAAGAGTTTTTGACAGATTTATTATTTTTATTTTATGTGTTTGAGTGTTTTGCCTGTATGTATGTCTGTATACTGCATTTATGTCTGGTGCCTACAAAAGCCAGAAGAGGGCATCAGATTCCCTGGAATGAGAATTATAGGTGGTTGTGAGACAATATATAAGAGTTGGGAATTGAACCAAGGTCCTCTGCAATTTCAGTAAGCATCTCTTCTGTTCCATCTTGGTTGTTTTTTGCTTGTTTGTTTTGTTTATGTTGTTGTTTTGAGACACTGTTTCTCTATGAAGACAGGCAGAAATCACAAAGATCTACCTGTTTCTGCCTTCTAAGTGTTGGGATTAAAGATGTGTACCAACAAAACATGTTTTGGATACCTGGAATTAAGGAGTTTTTTTTTTTTATTTTCCGCAAAGAACCTGTATGTATTACTATATATCATATGATTTGAGCACCATAAAGACATTTTTGCAATTACTCAATCCTGCTATTTTAACACTGAAGTAACCATATATAACACAGATGCAAATGAGCACAGTTGTAAGGAAATAGGAATTCATTTTGAAAATGAAATATTCCACAATTTTTGGCCCCTGGGCCAGTTTGTCAATAAATGAAGTAGATGACCAGAAAAAGATAATTTATATTAGCAAAAACAATGTATGCCTTATGTGGGGATTAAGAGGAAACAAGCATTTTGCCACTTAATTAATCTGCTCAAAATAAAACACAAGAATAAAGCAGAAGGCAATAAGATTGATCACTTACAGCATGCAGGGAGACAGGATAGACAAACAAGTGAGGTGTGAGATCCATCATTCACAGAAGGTGCAAGAGGAAGAAAGAGCAGAGGAACCAGGAAAAGGGGACACAGCAGGGCAGCTGTATTTTCAAAGTCTCAGTGGAGTCACTGCAACAGTATACACAAAATCTCTGCAAATCCAAGCTCCATCAAATCCCACATGGAAAGCGGAGCTGAGTGCAATCTCTCTTGAGCCATGGAGCAAATGGCCATTGTTAGCTGTTGGGGGAGAAAATGACAGTTTTCTCTGAGATGGTAGCCCCTGGTAAGATGACCATGCTCCAGTGAGATACCACACAACCGGGAATATTTGAAAAGGACAAGTTTGTTATGAAGAGTATAGACAAAGAGACACAAAGCTGGATAGGCAGGGAAGGGAGGAATCTGGAAACAGTTGGGCAAGTGGGCTGAGTATGAGCAAAACCAGGTTGTACAAAACTTGCAACTCTCAAAGAACTAAAAATGATAGAAAGGAATATAAATATAGATGTGTGGGTTTGTTTCCTATCTCTATGTGTGTTTCCCAGATGATCTGTTGAGAAGATCCAGAAAAGGGAACATTCTAAGTACTTAAAAGTTCTTAAGCTGATCTCTCTCCTCTCCTCTCCTCTCCTCTCCTCTCCTCTCCTCTTCTCTCCTCTCCTCTCCTC
>NW_022196906.1:71480249-71569735 GCF_008632895.1 Mastomys coucha | reverse complement strand
CTCTTCTCTCTTCTCCTCTCCTCTCCTCTCCTTTCTTCTCTTCTCTCCTCTTATCTACTTACTCCATTTCCTTCCCTTCTCTTCCCTTTGTTTGTCATTTCAGATTTGACTTCACTGTATTAAATCTGAAGCAACCTCAACTATTTTAATTTCTAAATGGTTTCCAAATACAAATTACACTTTTAAAAACTGAAATTTAGGGGGAAGAAGTTATTGCCACTTGTGGAATGTAAGTTCATGACTAATCTGGCTTATCTTAATTTACTAGAATATAATGGGATGTTTAAAGAATAATGAAGAGATATCAAATGGTTTGGGATCTGATTTCAAGGGAGTATCACTTGTCAATTTTAGAATTATCTGAATGCCAAGAAAAATAAAACTAGTGAAGAAATATAATACAATAAATAAAATAATGATTAAAGTTGGCCTGCAAGCAGAAGAATCATCAATGGGAGGAGAGGCCCTTGGTCCTGTGAAGGTTCTATGCCCCAGTGTAGGGGAATGCCAGGGCCAGGAAGTGGGAGAGGGTGGGTTGTTGAGAAGGGGCTGGGTGGAGGGAACAGAGTTTATTTTATTTCTTTTTTTCAGAAGGAAAACTGGGAAAGGAGATATCATATGACATGTAAATACAGAAACTATCTAATAAAAATTGCTAGCCTGTTTTTTGAAACAAACACGACACTACACAAATTCCTACCCATGATGTGATGTGGCTATTGCATAGATGAACCCAGGACACCTGTGGTCACCTGCAAAAGACCTTTAAAAGATCAAGCCAATTCAAATTTAAAACATAGAGGATGGAGGGTACCCTGGGACTCAACCCTAGCTAAGGAACTATTGGCAGTTGATAGCTGCAGGGGATATCATTATATTTCTTTGAAGCTATAAGACAGTAGGTTTCCCATGACCCAGCAGATCACTTCACACCTATGTGAAGTGCACCACTACTTTTTGTTTTTGTTTTTGTTTCTTTTTGTTTTTTGTTTTTTGGTTTTTGTTTTTAGAGACAGAGTTTCTCTGTATAGCCTTGGCTGTTCTGCAACTCACTCTGTAGACCAGGCTGACCTCGAACTCAGAAATCCACCTGCCTCTGCCTCCCAAGTGCTGGGATTAAAGGCGTGTGCTACTACTGCCCTGCGCAACACTACTCTTGACTCAATAGACTTAAAACTGTATCATCAAATAAATTTTTACAAAGACTTGAAGTTGATGCCCTTCGGAATGTCCTAAGTACAAATCCCAGCAACCACATGGTGGCTCACAACCATCTGTAATAAGATCTGATGCCTTCTTCTGGTGTGTCTGAAGACAGCTACAGTGTATTTACATATAATAATAAATAAATCTTAAAACAAAAAAGACTTGAAGTTGAGAAGGCTGTACTATGAAGGAGTTCTGAGGGCCAGTGGGGGTGGGTGAATAGCATCAAGTACATTGTGTACACGCATGAACACTTTCAAAGAATGTAATTAAAAACTTTCTAGTACACACATTTAAAAAGTAACTATACGTTTCTCTCAAAGTCAAGGAAAAAATTATAAAGAGAGAAAGACACAGCAGAATAAAATAACTATGATAAATATTTATGCTAGGATTTGTCAAACCTGAGACAAAAAGCATGGGAAGCATTTTTTAAAATTTTTATATATATTTTTATATTCTCACAGTGCTTTTAGATATTTGCTATAAGTCACAAGAGAAGGTTAAGGAGAGTGAGGGCCACATTTTCTCCAAAAGCATCCAGACTGCTAATGACCTCCAGCTGGGTGCTTGGCAAAAATCCATAGTTTAAGTACAGATTGAAATATCGTTTACTATATGAGTCTTGGCAGTAGAATGTCTGAGTTAATATTATGTATCGCCAGGAGGCCATGTAACTTCTCTATGCCCTCTAAGTCTGTAGAAGGCCATAGAACCAAGCAGGATTTTATCCTATAACAAAGAAAAACTTTCTGCATTGGATCAACTTTAAGCAGACAACAGAAGACTGAGACAGGACTGCATTTAGATGAGAAAATATGGAAGAAAAGATGCAGCACACTCTCTCCAAGATCAGCCTGCAGTTGATGCTAGACCGGTAACCCTTCCTAAGGCGTGCAAAAATTAGCAGATTGCTCACCGATAGCAGTGTCTGTTATAATAATCTGTACAGTTTATACTTATTTCAGGTGATATCAATTGTTTAACATTCTTTTAACCTCAGTGGAAAAACCAAATGTACACTGTGGAAATATGACCCCTTGTTTAAATTAATCATGTAATTCTTCATCAAGGGTATCTTCCCAGAGTCATCTCTCTGAACCTCTGTAATTACTCATTTCCTTTTAACCTGTATTTCCAGCTCTTGTGACTTTGGGAGGTTGCATCCACACACCCCAGAAGTGCTTCTCTCCTTTACAACACTCTGAAATGAAATGAATTGTTTATCCTTCATTTTATTCAGAAAGCTTTTTTTTTTTTCCTGAGAGCTTTTATTGTAAGAGAAATTGGCTTTCCCAGCAGTAAGTGGAAAAGCTTGCTGTTAAATCTAATCTCTTATTCTTTAATCCACCTCGCCCAGAGTTGGTTTTGTTTCATTTTGACATCGTATATTAAATAAATTAATCTACAATACAGTTGGAGGCATCTACCTATAATCTACTAATGTTTAGTTTATTTAAAAACAATTTTGAAACTGGGAAGGAAGTTTAAGGAAAATAGGTATCTCAAAACAATTTAATTGGGTTTTTTCTTTGTTTATCTAGATGTGAAACAAAGATCCATGTTTCAATTAATTACCGCATCACCCATCTGTCTATATCGTGGCTGGAACATTCATTATCATATTAGATAAAAAGTCCTAATCACTTAGTTTGCATTCTAATGTTGTCTGACTTTTAAGATTGAGGAAGCTGGCACATTAAACGTCTTAAAATATGGGATGAGAAAAATCAGAGGCCAGCCTGTTAATGCTTTTAAACATCTGTGTTTTTATTTACACTACTCGCTGAATGTAATTCCTGAAATTACATCTAAAGAATCATGCAACTGGTAAGAAATTTAATATGATTGCTATAATAAAATCTATTTACAATTTAAGATGTATTATGCAACTCATATCTTTTTTTTTCCACTTCAATCAGGCTAAATTCTGTTTTTAATGCCTAGATAGAACACTTTGATTTTCAGTGTATGATGTATTTGCAACAGACAAAGCAAAGTAAAGGTTAATATTGAAGAATTATTTGTAAATTTAATATGAGTGTACATTCAATTTAAGAGGAGATTTGAAGAGTTCTTCTTATTTTTACCAAAATGATAACCTACAAATATTATATATTCTCTGTATCTGTCACTCACTCACACATATGTACACTGCATTCTTGTTTCACTGACCTAGAACACAACAAACTCTGGCCTAATTGAAAGTTTTTTATACATACTCTCTCCATGTCCAGAATGTTCTTTTCTTTTCTTTTTGCACACCACATACACACACCAAAAATCCACATCTAGTCAGAACAGTGGTACAATGAAGGGAGCAAGGTAGAATGGGCAGATGTACAGAGTCGTTTTATACATGATAGGTAGTGAGGAAGTATATGTATATATATATATATATATATATATATATATATATATATATATATATGAATATCTTTATCATATATAAGAAATTGACCAGAATATCGAGTCCTGATGTAGGAGATTGAATCACAGAAGTCACGTCAGAGAAGTACCTGAGGTCAGATCATGTAATACTTTGGAAGCTATTTTAGCAAATGTTATCTATGGCATGGCTTCACTCTCATGAGCTCACAGTACTGTTGTCTATGAGATGAATGCATCTTCATGAACTTCAGACATTCAGTGTACTTTGGTACAGATGCCTGTGTCTGCTCTACTCTTTGACCTGGCTATCCTGCAATAGCTGGTAGCATCCAGCAGTTTCAAGATATCTTCACACCAATTCAAACCTATTCTGCTTCTTCAGTGAAGGGTTAAATAAAATATTTAATGTATCCATAATTTGTCTTTTTTGGCAACTCATATTACTTGTTAAAATTGTTGTAAAAAAATTCTGTAATAAAACAAGAAAATTAAATTTTTAAATTGATAGCGATATTCTAAAAATGTGATAATGAAAATTCATAATAGACTTATGTATCAGATATTGGGAGTTTTTAGTGTTTTTCTTGTTTTCTTTTCCTTTATCTCGTGGTTGAAATGTCTTCACAAAATTTATGACCATCTGGAAACTGAGACTGTCACCTTTGGGAAATAAACTCTTTATATATGTAATTTGTTAAAGAATTGTCTTAATGTATTTATATTACTGTGGTGAACACCATGCCCAAAATCAAATCAGGGAGGGTTTGGCTTACAGCTTACATTCTATCACTAAAGGAAAGCAAGGCATGAATTTAAAGTGGGAACCTGGAGGTAAGAATCAGAGAAGTCATGGAAGGATGCTGCTCACTGGACTGCTTCCTATAGTTCAATCCGCATGCTATTTTAGATAGCCTAGGACCACCTGCCCAGGCCTGGCACTGCCCACAGTAGTCTACACACTCACATATTAGTCTAAACTAATGATCAATCATTAATCAAAAAAAAATTCTCCATAGAATTTTCCTACAGAACACTCTAAGGGGGGAATTCTAGATTAAGGCTTTCTTTTTCTTTCCAGATAACTTAAGCCTAGTTTACAAAAAGACAAATCAATTCCAGCCAGCCTGGTAAGACATGCCCACTCGTGCAGTAGTGGCATCGATATCAGGGGAGTAACCAATCACTTCCTGCTTGAACTCAAAGCATGCTCCACAAGATGAAACTCATACCTGGCACCATTATCAAGAAGAGAGATCATGGCTACATAAAACACACGTATAGAAAGTTTAGGAGTTGCTCCATTATTCTGCCAAATAGAAATAGTATTGGCACAAACTAGTACTGACCTGTCATTATCCCAATAGTTTAAGACATCACTCAACTCTCATCAGAGAAGCTTCTATTTGCAGTAGATGATAATTAACATAGACACTCACAGCTGAACAAAGTTGAAAGAATAAGGGACTGCCAAATGTCCAGCACTAAGGGATCATATATGGATCATAATGGAAGTGGGGTGGAAAAAAATATATGAACCAGAGGTGGTGAATGATCGCAAGGAAACCATGCATTTTCTGGACAGAAGGGAAGTTGAAGTCACAGCTTTTATGAACCATGCACAAGACCTATGCAATTTTAAATTAGATGGAAACCAAGCATGGAGAAATGAGCTGGGCATTAGGTTTAAGCCTTCGCCAGGGAGCTATTGAAAACAGTCACTGGGAGTGGAAGGGATGGCTTTCTCTAAGAATGAAGCCTCTGATAAATTCATTTTGTCCCAGTGGAGGGCCACACTTCCAAGAATAGTTGGGTAGCAAAAATTGGCTAGGTATGTAGAAAAGGATACAAGTTGGGTGGAAAGAGATGGGAGTAGATCTGAGAAAATTTAGGGAACAGAGAATGAATGCAAGGAAAACACATTATACAAAACTCTCAAATTTTGAAATAATTCCTATATTGTCTGGTTCTGTGTCAACTTGACACCAGCGAGAGTCATCATCAGAGAAGGAGTCTCAGTTGAGAAAATGCCTCCCTAGGATTCAGCTGTAAGGCATTTTCTTTTATTAGTGATCAATGGAGGAGAGCTCTGCCCACTATGGGTGGTGCCATTCTCCAGCTAGTGGTCCTGGATCCTATAGGAAAGCAGGCCTAGCAAGCCTAGCAGCACTCCATGGCCTCTGTATCAGCCCCTGCCCACAGGATCCTGCCTGGTGAGAGATCCTGCCCTGACTTCTCTTAATAATGAACAATAATATGGAAGCACAAACCTTATAAATCCTTTTCTCCCCAACTTGCTCTTTGGTCTCGCTGTTTCATTGCAGTAATAGAGACCCTAACTAAAATAACCCCTAATAAAATTTATTAAAAACAAAACAAACAAACTAGTCAGCAATACAGGTACAGGAACTTAAGACAAAATTTCCTTGAAGGTAGTGTAGGCACCGTAATGAGAGGAAAGAGTATCAGGACAGAGATGACTAAGAACACAAGAGTCAGGAGACATGCCGAGCACAGTCACTAAGAGCAAGCAACCACTGGACCTTTGGAGGAGATACAGGAAGATGAAACCCTGCTTTCAGAATCCTGATGCTCAGAACCCTGATAAAACACTTCGATGCCATTTGAAACTACTCGGCTTATAATCCTTTGCTGTAGAAGCTCTAGGAAGCAAATACAGCTTTCATTTTAAAGCTGTACTTCTTTTCTTTACCTTTGTATCTGAAACGGGGTTTCCGTATGGCAGTGGTTCTCAATCTTCCTAATGATGTGACTCTTTAAATCTCTCATGCTGTGGTGACCACCAGCTATGAAATTATCTTTATTGCTACTTTGTAGCTGTAATTTTGCTACTTTGTTATGAATCATATTATAAATCTCTGATATGTAACTCCTGTGAAAGGGTCTTTAAGGGGTCGCGACCCACAGGTTGAGAAATTCTGCCCTATAGGATGCACTGCTGGCACTGAACTTGTGATTCTCTTGCGGCCACAAAAACTAACTCTTCTATCTTACTGTTATTAAAAATAAAGCAAAGCAAAACAAAACAAATCAAAACAAAACATTGGATGCTGAAAAGAGAAACCAACCAGCCAACAAACAAACAAAACCCATAGAATTCTTCTAGAGAATTCAAGTTCAGGTTCCAGTATTCATATCACGTGACTCCACTGGCAGGGAGATCCCATACTTCTGTCCTCTGTAGGTACCTACAGAACCATGACCACACCTGAACAGGCATTATACATATCATTTAAAACAAAGTGAATTTTTAAAATTATCATAATATAGAATGTGTGCCTGGTGTGGTGATCCGTATCTATGATTCCTAGAAAGAGAGGTGGAGGGATTGTGTGAGTTCACATATTTGAGATGACCTAAACAACATGACTCAACAGAAGAATAGAGTTGGAGAGCATACTCTGCACTGACACGGATGGAGAATATCAGTGTGGCTACACTATGGTGGACTTCAGACCCAATGATAGCCAGGGCAGCCAACTCTACACTCTTTGTTCTCTTATTCTTTATGGATAGAGGCAACTCGGTTGAAAGCCCTCAAAATAAAGTATAATCAAGTGGAGACAACTGGTATTTGTAAGTTGTTATGGTTTTTGTTTTCTTGTTTTGTTACTTCAATTAGCTCTGAAATAGCATTTTTAAATTTCTTTTCCTTCTAAGTTTCTTTTTATCTACCCATGTGAGACAGAGAGGAGCAAAAGACCAGGAAAAAATAATACCTGTGTCCTCTCCTTCATTTCCTGTGTGCATGACCTTTGCCTTAATAGCATGAGATCAATCACTTTTATAGTTGGTGCATTAGGGTGGAAATTGGGATTTACTCTTACAAAAATGAAAAGAGAGAGAAACAATTCATATTAAACTTTAGACACCTCAAATTTGATTTCTAAAACTTCAGAAAATAAAAACAATAATCTTGGATTCCTTGGTTATGTAAACATGACTTATCTATCACACTGCAAAACATAGATTCAGAACAGAGATTTGTAGAGACAAGAAGTACAAGGATAGGTTGTTAAGAGTATCATAGTTTGGGACAAATAATGGGCTAAAGTCCTAAAGAAACTTGTTTTCTTTTTCATTATTATGTTAATATATATGAAGTGTGTAAATTAATGGACATTTAATTCTTTTTCATAATGCACCCATCATGTTGCATTGCCTCTGTCTATCCACCTCCCCCTACCCATGTCCTACTCCCTAACATACTTGAGGAATCACAATGTTTCTGACAGGGGCCAAATTTACCTGAAGCTGTGACCATCACACCAACACATTAACCACCCCAGGAAAATTGGTTTCAGCCTCACAGTTTATAATTAATAGCGTCATGCATGCTTTTATAGTTGCTGTCAGATCTAGAAAGCTCACTGTATAAACCAAGTCACATACAAGCTTTACCTTTTCAGTACATTTTAGATCTTCTTAAATGCTATTTAAAATGACTACAATATTCCTAGCAATTTTCAAGACTTCTAGCAATAATTTAACTTACATTGTAATGGCTGCAAACCACATTCTCTCTCTCTCTATTTCTCTCTCTCTCTCTCTCTCTCTCTCTCTCTCTTTCTCACACACACACACACACACCCACACACACACACACACACACACACACACGTATTTCGATTGCGAAATCTTCCTAAGCAGATTACAAAACATATTGACATACCAATAGTACCAACAAGATGTAGATGGTGACAGAAGGAAAAGCAGAGGATAAACAGCCAGGGTAGCTGATGTTTAATTGTAACTTCTTGTAAGTAGATTGCATAGGGATGAGGAAATACTTGTATGATAAGGACATTTGAAGCTTGAACTGTTTGTCCTCCTTAGTCATTCATGGCTAGTTGGAGACGAGTGGTATTGTGTGGCTGTTTCCTTTGTATTTAACCATCCTCTCTTGGAGAAAGGAGTTAGAATCCTGACACTCAGGAAGCAAATGATTCTTAAGAGACTCTATACTCTCAGAAAATTGCAATACTTCAAAGATCCTCATAAATGTCATAAAATCAGCAATAGGCCTGGCTTGATGGTGCACTCTTTTAATTCCTGCACAAGAGGTTGAGGAGAGCAGAATTTTGAGTTCAAAACCAGTCTGGTCTATATAGTAAGTTCTAGAATAGGTAGAAATACCTTTTGGGAAAATGTCTCAAAAATGAGTAAATAATGATTAGATATGGAGAGTCTTTGTTAGAGATAACTTTAAATTGGACAGAGAATTCAAGGTTTGCAACTTCTATGAGTCCTCACGAATACTCTTTAAGTAATCTCCCACCCATGCTCTGACGAGCAGCTTCTTACCCATGCTCCTTTGAGTAGTAGCTTCTCACCCTTGCTTCTGTAAGTAAACTCCCATCCATGCTCCCACATATGCTCCTGTAAGCAACCTCCTTTCTATGTTCCTATACACAATCACAATGAAATCATTTGATTACCAAGTTGGACTTGGGTGGAATTGTTTCTTTGAACTGCCCTCAGTTCCTTCCCTGGGGTAAGTATACAGTTGTTGACATCCTTTTGTGAAAGGGCCATGTGGTAAGGCTTTAAGTTTGGTGAGTGTGGTGATTTGAGTATGCTTGGCACAGGGAGTGGCAGTAATAGGAGGTGTGGTCTTGGAGTAGGTATGGCCTTATCGTAGGAAGTGTATCACTGTGGGAGTGGGCTTTGAAACTCTCCTCCTAACTTCCTGGAAGTCAGTCTTCTGTTTGCCTTTGGAACAAGATGTAGAGTTCTCAGCTCCTTCTCCAGCAACAGGCCTGTCTGGATGCTACCTGCTTCCTTTCATAATGATAATGGCCTGAATCTCATATCTAGTAAGCCAGCCCTAATTGAATGTTGGCCTTTATAAGAGTTGCTTTGATCATGGCATCTCTTCAAAGCAATGGGAACCCTACCTAAGACAGAGAAAAATAGGAAAACAAAAATATATAAGAAATATGATTGATATTAAAAAAGAGTGTGCAAGTTTAAAATATTTTCAACTAATTCCTATCAAACCAATCATATCATATCATATTAAATCATATCATATTAAAATGAATGTGCTGTTTTCCACTTACCTCCACTGTTGAGGTTTATCTTGTCTTTAATTGTATCATTCAGTTATGTTAAAAAAAACAGGTTCCTTATTATATCTTCTTGTAATTGGAAATGTGGAATAAAGGTTTTACATTATTACATTTACATTGTTAACGACTAGTACATCAGAAGTAAAATGATAGCAACTAACTTATCAGATTCTACATATAATGAGTCAAACTGTTCATTTCCCTCTGAAATTGCAATCTTCTTTTTTCTCAAATTCATGATTAGACTGAGGCAACTGCATAATGTAGAAAAGAATATTTGTCCAACATCTGTTTTCACTACTAAATATATATAACTGTGGAGTTGAAATGGAGATTATACCCCATAAACCAGATATGAGCTAATAAAATCACACCAATTACTTATGGCAAATCTTCGCATTGTATTGGTGACTTGGGACATTCCCTTCACTGCTAGTGTACAAAGATGATAAAGATGTAGACACAGTCATAGTTGTGTGTGGGTGGATTCCATTCAAAGAGCATCGCATGCATTCTGTATGTTCTTACTGATCTGTACTGGGAATAGGGGACAGAACTATAAAAGGGGTTTTGACTGGGGTGAGTATAATGTTGAGGAGAGTTCTTCTAAAGCAAAGTGTATCTAGGTTAGATAGGAGATGGAGGAATGTGTTAGGAAATGTATAGGATAAGTGCTTTGAGGAAAAGATAATAGCATTTCAAAGTAGAAGGGAGGATGAGATATGTTTGCAGTAGGCAGGTGCTATGTAGGTGGAAAGGAGGGAAATGAGGAGGCACTCAGGAAAGAGAAGAATGTAAATAAATAACACTAAGGATGCTTGAAAAAATCACAGAGAAACATTACAGTTTGCAAAGTAATTTAAAAGTCGTGTGCGTGTATCTGTGTGTGTGTGTGTGTGTGTGTGTGTGTGTGTGTTATGTAGTTATGCCACATAGATCGCAGTGTTCTCCCCATAGCCATCTTTAAAAAGCCTACCAATATGACAAGGGAACCCTTTCTCTTTAAGTTGTTGGCAAGAGGAGTGTGAAACATAATAAACAATATCTGCTATTCCCATTCTCCTTCATTGTTTCCCAGAGCATGAAGGGAGAAGTGTTAATGATGCCAATCTTCTCAACAATTATATCCTTTCTTCCCACAAATGCCTTTGTGGAACTATTATATTCCCTATCTTTTTCTCTCCAAACAGCACATTTTATATTTCCTTGCCCTGCTTGCTCCTTTTCACTGTAGACCTTCATAAGCATTATTAATAGCAACCATGCCACAGAGGCAACATTTTATTGTCTTCAATTTTTCTCCTCCAAAGAAAGTAATCAATTGCCTTTTTAATTTAGCCTCAAGACCTGAGGGCAGCAGCTGTATTCTTTGCTAAAATCCCAGGAGTGACCCCCATTGCAGTGGCTAATGCTGGTCCCTTCTCAAACGTTTTGAGCTGATCCTCTATAGTCTGTTTTGCTCTTACACTGCTCTCCTCCAGGCTCCTTCTGTGATGCCATACTTACAGTACTCAATTAATTTTCTGTTCTAAACTTTCATAATCTTCTATGTTTATATATCAATAGCCCACTCTTTGATACCAACTCCTCTAACAGTTACTTTTCTGATGCTGTGATAAAACATCATGACTAAAAGAAATTTATGAAAGGAAGAGTATTTTGGCCTATCAGAGCCAGACGGATAAGAGGCCAGTATGGCAGGGAAGGAAGGAAGGAAGGAACAGCCAGCTATGAGCTCACATCTTCAATTGTAAACACAAAGCAGAGAGAGAACTGGAGCTGGGGTAAGGTTTAAACTCTCAAGCCTGTCTCCACTTGTGTACTTCTTCCAGGAAGGTTGCACTCGTCTTCAAACATTATCACCTGCTGGGGACTATGTGCTCAAATGCCTGAGTCTGTGGGACACATTGCTCATTCAAAACAGCACACATCGTGACTGTGTACTAAAATGAAGAGTGTCAGGAAGTTATGTCTTGATAATCCATCATTTTACATTGAAAGTATGGTGGTTTGAATGGGTTTGGCCCCCAAAGATTCATGTGTTTCAGATCTTGGCCATAGAGCGTGGCACCATTAGGAAGTATGGCCCTTTGAAGTAAATGTGGTCTTGTTGGAGGAAGTACATCATTGTGTAGGTAGGCTTTGAGGTCTCCTAGGCTCAAACTCTGACCAGGGAGGAATCAAAACTTCCTCCTGGTGCCTCTGAAAGTTAGTTTCCTCCTGGCTTCCTTCAGATCAAGATGTAGAACACTCAGACTAAACCTCTGAAACTGTAAGCCAGTACTAATTAAATGTGTTTGCCTTTATAAGAGTTTCCTTGGTCATGGTGTCTCTTCACAGTAATAAAACCCTAACTAAGAGAAAGAGTGAAAACAGGAAATTTTCAAAATGAATTTTAATTTTATTTGATTTTGCATGGCTAACAATTTTCAAGCACTGAACACAGAAACACTTACTAGGCACTTCCATATATGTTATCAAATGAAAACCTCACAGACATAGTCTGAATCTGTAAGAGACATTTTTAGACTAGAGAAAAACAACAATATTTGATCTTGAAGTTAAAATAGCAGACTGGATGTCAGAATCTGTTCCCGGGTCATCAATATTTATTGTCTAAAAACTATAATTTTTGAAGAAAGTTTCATTTAGACTAATATCACAATCCAACTTCTACTACTTGCCATTTATCCCATTATGCCATTTAATGCACTATTATGTAAGCTTCAGATGATCCTTAACAATAAGTAGCAAGTCTAATAATGTTGACATTGTTTGCATTTTTATGGCAAAGACTCAAACTCAAAAGAGATCTTAACCAAGAAAATACATTATGTATACCAAGCTGTGTCCCAAATTTCCAACTTTTCTGATGCAGTGCACATTCTGAGTCCAGAACAATCAATTACACTCTTCCCTCCCGGTGTGAATATCTGAATACCAATTAAAAATGAAACACATGTTCACAACATCTGAATAAAGATCAAAATTATTACTCAGATTAGTTCAGAATGTTCATATTGGGTATAACTATAATCACATGTACTCACACTACACAGTGGCAAATACCTCTATTAGTTTTGAAAGGTCACAATTTATCAAACAGAAAGTCCTCAGATAAGTGATGTAACATTTAAGTTTAGAAGACAGGAAAGGCCACATTCTTCCCAAGAGGCTAGTCTGGTGAGTCTGACCTACTTCCCCCTTCATATATCCTCACTAGATCTAGTCTGGGTCCCACATTCAGTGTCCAGACCTAGCCTAGCAAACCTTGTCTGTGCTGCAACTAACCATCAGTACTTACCCAACTTACTCCTAACCCACATGTCTCTCTCATACCACACATATAACCTCTCTATACATCCAGACCCACTCTACATTCCAATCTTAGGCCAGAATAAAGATTATGTGTAAGAAGCCAGAATCCTCTCTCCATCTGACTTTGTCCTACCTAGGCCATTTATATCTATTCTGTAAACCCAACCCATCCACATATCCCTTTTATTGTCTGAACCTGCTGTCTCTAGGTCAGACACAGAACTAACAAAATAAATCTCAAAATACAAGCAATAATAAAGATCAAGCTATATCTTTCCTTCAAAACTACCAGTACTGTAAAAATGTTTTCCAATGAGAAATAAAAAGATAAATACCAGGAAATGAAAGTTAAACATACACAAATAAATTTCATAAAAATTCAACTAATTGAAAGAAGACACAAAGATACAAAGCAATGAAATTAAGAAGGAAATTAAGAATAAATTCCTGAGTGATGCCAATGAAACATAAATGTGAGGCAGATGGAAATGATAGTGGTAGTCCAGGACTTAGATGCAGAGTTCAATAAATACATAGAAATACCTAAGAGAAATCAAGATAAAGTGAAGCTGCTGTTAAAGGATGCCAAGAAGTACTTGCTGACAGGAGCCTGATATAGTTGTCTCCTGAGAAGCTCTGCCAGATTCTGACAAGTACAGGCCAGGCGCTTGTAGCAAACCATTGGACTGAGCACTGGGTCCCCAGTGGAGGAGTTAGAGAAAGGACTGAAGGAGATGAAGGGGTTTGCAACCCCATAGAATATCAACCAACCAGACCCTCTAGAGCTCCCAGGAACTAAACCACCAACCAAGGAGTACATATGGAAGGACCCACGGCTCCAGCTGCATATATAGCAGAGGATGGCCTTGTCAGGCATCAATGCAAAGAGAGGCCCTTGGTCTTGTAAAGGCTTGATGTGCCAATGTAGGGAATGCCAGGGCAGGGAGGCAGGGTGGATACATGGGTTGGGGAACATCCTCATAGAAGCAAGGGGAGGGGAATGAGATAGGAGGTTTTTGGGCGGAGGGGAGGAAACCAGGATAGGGATAGCATTTGAATGTAAATAAAGAAACTATCCAAGAAAGAAAAGAAAAAAAATGAATTAATTAAAAAAGAAAGACCTAATAATTCTGCCTCCCCTATAAATAAACCTCAAAGGAAATCATTATAAGTAGAATAAATCAATCAACCAGAAAGTGGAATATTGTAATATTGGTGCAACCAAGTAGAGGATCTAGACAAAAATAGGTAATGAACATGAATGTTTAGAAACAATAAAGGACATGAGCATACAGGAAATGTGGGACACTATCCAAAAACAAAATTATAGGTGTAGATGAGGTATAGATGAGAGAGAAGAATCCAAAGCCAATGCCATAGATCATATCTTTAATAAGACCATTGAAGAAACTGTGTCAAACTAAGGAAAGATATACATACCCATACAGATACAAGAAACCAATACAACACCAAGTAGACAGGACCAGAAAGAATATTCCTACAGCATATCACAGTCAATACACTAAGTATACAGAATGAAGAGAGTATATTGAAAGCTACAAGGAATACAAAACAAGAAAAAACAAAAACAAAAGTCTCTTATGAAGGAAAACCACCAGAATAACCACTTATTCCTTAATGGAAATTTGAAAAACAAAAGACCCTGGAACTATGCATTCCAAACAGTACAAGACCATGAGGACCACCTATGTAAATATACCTAGCAAAACTTTCTACTGTAGTCAAATAAATATATAAACTTTGTATGACATCAATAGCCTAAGAAATATATACCCAACAACTCAAACCTAAAGAAAATACAGGAAGCAATATTTCAGGCAGAGAGGTATGAGCATAGCTAACACAGTGTGAGACAAAAACCACGAAGTCATGATCATTCAACCACTAAGAGTTCCCACAAAATAGTTCTGTCAACACAAACTGTACCACAAAAATCAACAACACAATGAAAGCAAGTAACACATACCTTTCAATAATACATCTAAATATTAATGAACTCAGTTCTCCACTTAAAGGACATAATACTTCTCCAAAATCAACCCAGTAAATATTCAGGTATGGAGCAGGAAGGATTTCAAGTTCCATGCCTCCCAAATGAGGAACTACAGACAGTTGATGACTACTGATGAAAGAAGAATCAGTTCTTTAAGAGTATAGCTTCTGGTTTGTTAATCATACTCCAGTGGATGTCCCCACATCCAGGAGTATATGGCCATTTCAAATTAGAGTGAATACATAAAAAATAAAATATAAACAGAACACAAATGTGAGTGTTAAGAATATAAGGGATAGATCTGTGAGAGCTAGGGGGGAGAGTTGGGATGAATATGACTAAAAATACATTGTATGATAGTCACAAAGAATTAGTTAATTATTAAAATTAAACAAAAATAAAACAAAACCTCAAACAGAAAAGTTCAGGTATATCTTAAACTCACTTTTACTCAATATTTATGAGCAGTATCAACTACAAACTTTTAAGATTTGTTTAATATTTCAGTGGCTATTTATGTTTAATTGGTCTTCTAAAATGCCATGTTTTTGCAGTGTAACCACATGTGGCTGTAGGTTCCTCTATTTAGGCCATTTCGAGTTGGAGAAACTTTGAATGTAGATAATGTTATGTGTTTCTGAAATTGTTATTTGGGGTATGGAGCAGATAGGAAAATTTTAAGTCATTGAATCATTGTTTCAGAGTGGTATACTCAAATAGTCAAGGATTTGGCCACTTTGGTCATTCTGTTGATATTTTGGAGAGCTTATGATGGACAAATATGATTACTAATCTAAATTAAGTTTAAATGTTTTAACCCAGGGACTCAGGCAGGAACAGCCAGGAGGCACAGGCCTCACAAGTCACAGAGCAGCCTGGTCAGGACCATTTCTACCTCACACCACACCTAGGAGGGACAACAGACCCACAGCCCTATCTGCACCTTTCCCACAAGGAGATAGCCTTTCTCCAGGGTGTGCTCTGACCCCAGGATTCAGGACGGACAACTGATTCACAGCCATCTGTGCCCAGGATTTACCAGAGGAGAGCTGATCTCCCAGAAGTACTGACACAGGCTTACAGACCCACAGGAGGAACAAACTCTAGTCAGAAAGAGCAAGGACATCTAACACCAGAGATCAACAGATGGCAAAAGGCAAACACAAGAATCCTACCAACAGAAACCAAGACTACTTGGCTTCATCAGAACTTAGTACTCCCACCACAGAAAGTCCTGGATATCCCAAAACACCAGAAAAGCAAGAATTGGAACTAAAATAATATCTCACAATGGTGCTAGAGGAATTTAAGAAGGACATGAATAACTCCCTTAAAGAAATACAGGAGAACACAGGTAAAGAGTTACAAACCCTTAAAGAGGAAAATAAAAAGTTCCATAAAGAACTACAGAAGATCACGAGTAAACAAGTAGAAGCTCTTAAAGAGGAAACACAAGAATCCCTTAAGGAATTACAGGAAAACACAAACAAACAAGTGTAGGAATTGAGCAAAACCATCCAGGACCTAAAAATGGAAGTAGAAGCAATTAAGAAATCACAAAGAGAGACAAATATGGAATTAAACATCTTAGGAAAGAAGTCATGAAAAATAGATGCAAGCATCACCAACAGAATATAAGAGATAGAAGAGAGAATCTCAGGTGCAGAAGATACCATAGAAAACATAGACACAACAGTCAAAGAAAATGCAAAATGCAAAAAGTGCCTAAACGAAAACATCCAGGAAATCCAGGACACAATGAGAATACCAAACCTAAGGATAATAAGTATAGAAGAGAGTGAAGACCTCCAACTTAAAGGCCGGTAAATATCTTCAACAAAATTATAGAAGAAAACTTCCCTAACCTAAAGAAAGAGATGTCCATGAACATACAAGAAGCCTACAGAACTCCAAATAGACTGGACCAGAAAAGAAATTCCTACCACCACATAATAATCAAAACACCAAATGCACAAAACAAAGAAAGAATACTAAAAGCAGTAAGGGAAAATTGTCAAGTAACATATAAAGGCAGGCCTATCAGAATTACACCAGACTTCTCATCAGAGACTATGAAAGCTAGGAGATCCTGGACAGATGTCATACAGACCCTAAGAGAACACAAATGCCAGCCAAGGCTACTATACCCAGCAAAACTCTCAATCACCATAGATGGAGAATCCAAAGTATTCCATGACAAAACCAAATTCACACAATATATTTCCACAAATCCAGCTCTTCAAAGGTTAATAAATGGAAAACTCCAACACAACGAGGGGAACTACATCTCTAAAAAAGTAAAAATGTAATCTTCCAACAAAACTAAAAGAAGATAGCCACATGAATGGAATTCCAGCTCTAACAACAAAAATAACAGGAAGCAACAACTACTTTTCCTTAATATCTGTTAATATCAATGGACTCAATTCCCCAATAAAAAGACATAGACTATAAGATTGGGTACATAAACAGGACCCAACATTTTGTTGCATACAGGAAACCCACCTCAGTGACAAAGACAGACACTACCTCAGAATAAAGGCTGGAAAACAATTCTCCAAGCCAATGGTCCCAAGAAAAAAGCTGAAGTAGCCATTCTAATATCGAATAAAATCGACTTTCACCCGAAAGTGATTGAAAAAGATAAGGAGGGACCCTTCATATTCATCAAAGCTATGGTTTACCAATTCTGAACTTCTATGCTCCAAATCAAAGGGCCTCTACATTCATAAAAAAAACTCTACTAAAGTTCAAAGCACACATTGCACCGCACACAATAACAGTGTGAAATTTCAACACCCCACTCTCTGCAATGGACAGATCATGGAAACAGAAACTAAACAAAGACACAGCAAGATTAACAGAAGTTATGAAACAGATGGATTTAATAGATATCTATAGGACTTTTTATCCTAAAACGAAAGGATATACCTTTTTCTCAGCACCTCATGGTATTTTCTCCAAAATTGACCATATAATTGGTCACTAATCAAGCCTCAACATATACAAGAAGATTGAAATATTTCCTTGCATCCTATCAGATCACCATGGATTAAGGCTGCTCCTCAATAACAACATAAACAATAGAATGCCCACATACATGTGGAAGCTTAACAACACTCTACTCAGTGATAACTTGGTGAAGGAAGGAATAAAGAACGAAATTAAAAACTTTCTAGAGTTTAATGAAAATGAATCCACAACATACCCAAATTTGTGGGACATAATGAAAGCAGTCCTAAGAGGAAAACTCATAGTTTTAAGTGCCTCGAAAAGGAAACTGGAGGGCACATACACCAGAAATTTGACAGTACACTTGAAAGAACTAGAACAAAAAGTATTAAATTCACACAAGAGGAGTCAAAGGCAGGAAATAATCAAACTCAGGGCTGAAATCAACCAAATAGAAACAAAAAGAACTATACAAAGAATCAACCAAACCAGGAGCTAGTTCTTTAAGAAAATCAACAAAATAGATAAACCCTTAGCCAGACTAACTAGAGGGCACAGAGATTGTATCCTAATTAACAAGATCAGAAATGAAAAGGGAGACATAACAACAGACACTAAGGAAATCCAAAACATCATGAGATCCTACTACAAAGCCTATACTCAACAAAACTGGAAAACATGGATGAAATGGACAATTTTCTAGACAGATAACAGGTAGCAAAGTTAAATAAAGATCAGATCAATGATCTAAACAGTCCCATATCTGCTAAGGAAATAGAAACAGTCATTAATAGTCTCCCAACCAAAAAAAGCCCAGGACCAGATTGTTTTAGTGCAGAGTTTTACCAAACCTTCAAAGAAGACCTAATACCAACACTCCTCAAACTATTCAACAAAAGAGAAACTGAAGGCACTCTACCCAATTCGTTCTATGAAGCCACAATTACTCTTGTACCTAAACCACACAAGACTTAACGAAGAAAGCAAACTTCTGACCAATCTCCCTTATGAATATCGATGCAAAAATACTCAATAAAATTCTTGAAAACCGAATCAAAGAACACATCAAAACGATCATTCACCATGATCAAGTCGGCTTCATCCCAGGGATGCAGGAATGGTTCAATATGTGGAAAGCCATCAGTATAGCCATCAATTCACTATATAAACAAACTCAAAGAAAAAAACCATATGATCATCTCATTAGATGCTGAGAAAGCATTTAACAAAATTCAACATCCTTTCATGATAAAAATCTTGGAAAGATCAGGAATTCAAGGCCCATACTTAAACATAATAAAAGCAATATACAGAAAACCAGTAGCCAACATGAAACTAAATGGAGAGAAACTTGAAGCAATCCCACTAAAATCAGGAACTAGACAAGGCTGCCCACTCTCTCCCTACCTATTCAATATTGTACTTGAAGTCCTAGACAGAGCAATTAGATAACAAAAGGAGATCAAAGGAATATGAATTGGAAAAGAAAACATCAAAGTATCACTATTTGTAGATGATATGGTAGTATACTTAAGTGACCCCAAAAATTCTACCAGAGAGCTCCTAAACCTGATAAACAACTTCAGCAAAGTAGCTGGATACAAAATTAACTCAAGCAAATCAGAGGCCTTCCTATACCCAAAGGATAAACAGGAGGAGAAAGAAATTAGGGAAACAACACCCTTCACAATAGTTACAAATAATATAAAATACCTTGGTGTAACTCTAACTAAGCAAGTAAAAGTTCTGTTTGACAAGAACTTTAAGTCCCTGAAGAAGGAAATTGAAGATCTCAGAAGATGGAAAGATCTCCCATACTCATGGATTGGCAGGATTAATATAGTAAAAATGACCATCTTACCGAAGGCAATCTACAGATCCAATGCAATCCCCATCAAAATTCCAACTCAACTCTTCACAGACTTAGAAAGAGCAATTTGCAAATTCATCTGGAACAACAAAAACCTCAGGACAGCCAACTATTCTCAACAATAAAGGAATTTCTGGTGGAATCACAATCCCTGACCTTAAGCTATACTACAGAGCAGTTGTGATAAAAACTGCATGGTATTGGTACAGTGACAGGCAGGTAGATCAATGAAATAGAATTGAAGACCCAGAAATAAACCCACACACCTATGGTCACTTGATCTTTGACAAAGGAGCGAAAACCATACAGCATTATGCTGTATGGTTTGCATTTTCAGTAGATGGTGCTGGCTCAACTGGCAGTTAGCATGTAGAAAAATGCAAATTGATCCATTTCTATCTCCTTGTACAAAGCTCAAGTCCAAGTGGATCAAGGACCTCCACATCAAACCAGATACACTGAAACTAATAGAAAAGAAAGTGGGGAAGAACCTCGAGCACATAAGCACAGGGGAAAATTTCCTGAAGAGAACGCCAATAGCTTATGCTCTAAGATCAAGAATTGACAAATGGTACCTCATAAAGCTGCAAAGCTTCTGTAAGACAAAAGACACTGTCAATAGGACAAAAGAGCAAACAACAAATTGGGAAAAGATCTTTACCAACCCTATATGTGATAGAGGGCTAATATCCAATGTATACAAAGAACTCAAGAAGTTAGATTCCACAGAACCAAATAACCCTATTAAAAAATGGGGCACAGAACTAAACAAAGAATTCTCAACTGATGAACACCAAATGGCTGAGAAGCACCTAAAGAAATGTTCAACATCCTTACTCATCAGGGAAATGCAAATCAAAACAACCCTGAGATTTCACCTCACACCAGTCAGATTGGCCAAGATTAAAAAAAAAAAAAACTCAGGTGACAGCAGATGCTGGAGAGGTTGTAGAGAAGGAGGAAGACTCCTTCATTGCTGGTGGAATTGCAAACTGGTACAACCACTCTGTAAATCAGTTTGGCGGTTCCTCTGGAAATTGGACATAGTTCTACTGGAGGACCCAGCTATACCACTCCTGGGCATATACCCAGAAGATGCTCCAACATGTAACCAGGACACATGCTCCACTATGTTCATAACAGCCTTATTTATAATAGCCAGAACCTGGAAACAACCCAGATGTCCCTCAACAGAGGAATGGATACAGAAATTGTGGTATGCTGCAGGCCAGCTGATCTGGGCCTCCCTCAACCCACAGGAGAAACAGGGTCCTTGTCTGGTCAACAAGGCGTAGGCGAAGAAATGATGGCAGAGACGACACATGAAGTACAGGTTCTGAATGTATTTATTAAAAATGGCATCAGACTTTTACAGTCATTGTAAAAGAGAAATGATAAATCTAGCAGCTCAGCAGTTAAGGTACATCTGAGGCCATCTAAACACACTGGGTCTAAAGCAGTAGATATTTCCTCTGGACTGGTGCTGCATCCCCCGGACCCAAGTGCTCTGGGCCCAGGGGACTGCAGACTGCATGAATCTGAGTCCTAATCCATCTAAGTTCTAGTGGGAGTCCTTTCTATACAAAGTGAAAAGCAGGCTTATATGGTATACAGAAAGCAGGCCAGATGACAAGAGTCATGTAGGCAGGTGACAGTCACATCAAGGTCGGTAATCTTACTGACCAAGATAACATATCTAGTTGTGAAGCAGGCAGAAGCTGGGTCTAATTTGGTATTTCTATGCTAATTCTCTGGGTCCTGCTGGAGGCAATGACTAGGAGGTTCTGACCTAACACTTCTAGCTAATGTTTTTGAGTGGAAGCCCTTCATTACTCTCTAGTATGTAAAACATTTCTAACTATTGTGAACTATCTATTGCCATAAGGAATGTGCTTGACCTCTGCTGCTAGCTCTGGGAAGGCAGATTCCTTGAGAGAAATTCCAAGCTATGGACAGCTTGGTATTAAACTAGGATAGGTTGGAAATGTTGTACTGGCCAGGAAACAATGTCCAATCTTAACCATTTATGATTCATTTCTTGGGGTACCTTTATGCCTAAATATGAGGGCGTGTTGATGATTGGAAAGACTAATCTGGAACACGTCTAAGTTAGGAGATACCAGCGACTGTCTGAATATCCAGGAGGCACAGAACTCCTTTTGGATCCTTATTGCCTCTAATCCTTAATCAGGCTTTTACCCCCGATATTTTGGATTTGACTGGAGTAGACGAGTGGGCATTGCAGTGGCACATCTACACAATGGAGTACTATTCAGCTATTAAAAACAATGAATTTATGAAATTTTTAGGGAAATGGATCTGGAGAATATCATCCTGAGTGAAGTAACCCAATCACAAAAGAACATGCATGGTATGCACTCTCTGATAAGTGGTTATTAGCCCAGAACTTCGGAATACAGGAAGAACAACCCATAAACCACAAGAAACTCAAGAAGAAGGAAGACCAAAATGTGGACATTTCATTCCTTCTTAAATGGGGGAACAAAATACCCAAGGAAGGAATTGCAGAGACTAAGGAGCAGAGACTGAAGGAAGGACAAGCCAGCCTTATATAGCTATCTCCTGAGAAGCTCTGACAGTACCTGACTAATACAGATGTAGATGCTCACAGCCATCCATTGAACTGAGTATAGGGTCCCCAATGGAGGAATTAGGAAAAGAACCAAAGGAGCTGAAGGGTTTGCAGCCCCTTAGGACAAACAACAATATGAACTATCTAGTACCCTCAGAGCTCCCAGGGATTCAACCACAAACCAAGGACTCTACATGGTGGGACTGATTGTTCTGGCAGTGTGTTTATAGTAGAGGATTGCAAAGTCAATCATCAATGGGAGAAGAGGCCCTTGGCCCTGTGAAGGTTCTATGCCCCAGTGTAGGGGAATGCCAGGGTCAATAAGTGGGAGAGGTGGGGTGGCAAGCAGGGGGAGAAGGGAGGCAACAGGGGTTTGTTCTTGTTTTTTTGGGGGGGAGGGAAAACTGGGAAAGAAGAAATCATATGACATGTAAATAAAGAAAATATTTAATAAAAATAAATAAAAAATAAAACAAAACATTAACTTTATATTATCTGCATAATGATATTCTTACTACATACATCTATTGAGGAACAATAGCTAAAATATGTCAACTGTATTTGAATTGCATCCACACTAGCATTTCTGTCTTTCTGCTTTGGGTAGAGATCTTTGGCAAACATTAAAGTAAGAAATGTTCATTTTTCTATTCCATACAGGACTAGGTTGTGGCAGGCATAACAGCTCACTGTAGCTAGAATTATGCTTGGGCTCCAAATGGCCCTTTGCCTAGCTTGAAGGAAAGATTTCCAGTCATTATAATTATGCTGATAAATGCCCTTTCCTTGGGATGGATGCTATTTCAATTGACTATTGTGGTTCTTGGAACTGCACTAGCAGTTCTTTCGCTGTGATGAGCAAGCCTAAAGCTGATGCAATATGCAGAAAATAATAGAAAGGAAAGATTAGGAAAATAGCTAGAGGGGTAGCTTAATGGTAGAGCATTGTCTGGCATGTGCACAGCCCTGGCATTGATCTCTAGCTCCTCAAGGAAAGAAAATGTTAAACAATGAAGAGGCTTGGTCCTCACTGACTTCACCAAGCTCTTGGAGCAACATAAGAATTCTGTTACATCAGAAAATTGCCTTATGGTGAGCTGAGCTCTATTCTCCATGCTCACTGAATTGTGTTCCAGTCCTAACTTGTACAATTTGTGAGTCTGGTAAAGAAAACACTTTCAACCCACATTCCATATTTGCTTTGATGTCTTCTAGACACTGCAGTGGCACACAGCACAGGGCAATAGACCCTTATCCACATTCTCAGGGCAATTAACTTTCCATGGCTTGGAAACCACATCTTTAACTTCTAGACAACATCTTAGCACCCAAGACAACCTTTCTAGCTCTCTCAGTATTTGTTTGCAGCTACTCTGCAACAGAATTGCAGTTACAATTCTGTTTCTTGATATAGACTTTTCAAAACATTAAATGAGCCTTCATGGTCAGGATGCCCTTTCTCATTCTCTTCCTATAAGTAAACCTGGCAGTCCTGCTTCAACATCTAATTTTCAGTTTGGTTGGTTTTGGTTTTGTTTGAATGTTTTTCTTTTTTTGTTTTTTCAACTTATAGTATATCAAGTAAACTAGAATTCATCCCTGGACTTAACATCATTATACTGATTCATATACAGAACATGTGCAAATACACCAATAGTAGCTGCAAACAAATACTGAGAGAACCGGGAAGGTTGTCTTGGATGCTGAAGATATTTTCCAGAAGGTAAAGCCATAAGCTTGCCTTGTGCTGAATTTGTTTATCTTATAATTGATAAATATAGCAGAAAGTGCTTGGGAGTTTTGACATCTTGTTGGTTTAATGAACACACAATTACTCTAAATCCTAGTCCTTGTTGATTACTGTGAAGAGCCATTATCAACTATAATTTATACAAAGAGAGTCAATGGCTTGGGGAGATGTGACTTATCCTACAGACATGCTGCTAATCTGACTGCTCAAGCACACATTAGGTTTCCTGTGTGAGATTTCATTCTTTTCAGTGACTGGTTAAGTGGAAATATCCAGGAAGGTTCAAACAGCCTCTTGTCCTTTCTCTACTTATGGAAAGGGTGGGGACCACATTAGTGTTATGAACTATAATAGCTACAGTTACAGTGAGGAGGCAAGATTTGCCCTGCCAGCAACTATAAGAAGGGGTCTAGAATTCCAGATTTAGGAAATAAAACACTAGAGACATTTGCTTATGACTTAGAAGTGTGACATCAAGCACAAACATTATTTAGTGTTTAATGGAAGTGTGAGTCATATTCCAAAATACCAACAAGGTGGAACATAGATAGTAAATTATGAACAGTTGAACTCAGGCTCCACCTTAGCTTTGTGTGGTTTTTGTTTCTTGTAAATTGTGATGAAAATACCACTTGAAAGTGTTTAGATAAAGCTACATGTAGAGAAGATTCTCAGAAAAGTTACAGAAATAGAAAATATCAACTATCTTATTTCCAAGGTACTCATGCTTGGCCTCCTTAGTTACAACAGCATTGCAGGTGATCAGAACAGGAAATGAAGAGCCTAGTGTAATGGCTCCTAGAGTTGCTTGAATATATTCTATGACACTTCATCTTTTGCAAAAATGTCAAAACAGTATAAATTGACATAAGTAAAATTTAGAAAAGGGACACTCTAGAAGTCTACAGCCATTGACCAAGTAGGCTCTAGAGGTTTCAACACCAAATGCTAAATGACACTGAGTGTTTCCTATAATAAGTGGAACAAGTAATGTATATTTAGCCAATCATCATGACCCAGATTAAGAAATGCATACTTGGAAAGTTTGTCTAGTGATTGAAAATAAATTTCTGCTGCCTAGCACAAACTATCCCTGTGGTACATGGCTCCGTGATGGCAGTGACCAGATAGATGCCAGGGATGATTTTCCAGTGAATCACACCTACAAGACAAAACAATGTTTCCTCCCTGGAAGGAGTATTTGAGATTTCAGTCACCATCAAAGATTTCTCAGGCATGATATTCCTATTAGCTCTCTTCTCAAATGTGGTCTCAATAAAACATACTAAACTGTAGAAAATAGCAACTGTTAAAATGTCAACAGCTAGTAGTATACTAATGAGGCTTTGTCTTCAACCCTTGTTAAAGTATGCTTCTCATATAGTCCTGTATAAAATGTGAAGGCACAGTTTCCAATTGTACTTCTTCCAGGTACTACATAATTTAGCCAAATATCTGCCATTTCCTGAATTAAGGAAAATGTGGGCCTCAGTTTGGATTTCCTTGTAGTCCCAGCAAGCTTCAAAATACTCTGGAATTCTGCCCAGTGCCACTTGCCTTTCTCTCTTGTCTTCCTGTTCATTCTTAGAAAGATTTTCATGCTATAGCAATTTTAATCCTCTGTAAATTTTCTGGTAATATGCAGGCACAATGTTATATGTCTTGCAGCAGAAACCCACTTTTCTTTAGAGACTAATGTTTGATTCACTATAAGCTTCTAGAATGGGTTGTTAACGTATAGGACCTCAAGATGCAAACTTAACAGGGTGGCATGGGTTTGGCACAGTCTACTCTGCCAAAGGGTTTCAGAACACTGGACTGAAATTGCCATGAAGTGAAAATAGTCTATTTAGGGTCAAGCCTCTGTACCCAAAGGGAACAAGCTATTCCTGGCATTCAACATACTCATTGGGTATCATCACAATTTTTCATTTCTCAGCCTAACTCTCTGAGATCACAGAGCTTCACTCTGCTCAGCCTACAGAGGAGAAAGAAAGGAAATTAGCACTGGGCAAATAACTCCACACAGAACACTTTGAAACTTGATGGGACTGTGAGGATATTCAGACTGAGACCTGGGTTTACCTTACTTTGGAGAGGGGCTAATAATATTTGACTGAATTATAAAGTATGTGGAGGAAATACATTTGGAGACTTGTGCCTTGGGCTTTTACATAATTACCATATGAAGAGCATCTTTAAGAAAGGGACTAGCAACTCATTATAGAAAGAGTTGTTAACTTTTTAATTGAGTGGATGATTGACATCTTGACAATTGCTCTTTTCCTTCCTGGTCTAGCTCATTTCCTGGCTGTGAGCTAAAGATTGCAATGTCACAGATGAAAGAAATGTGGACTGTCTGGGTATGATGGGTTAGCCTCTTATCACTAAGGTAATTCTATCTGCAGACATTGCCATGGAGTGGCTATGACAATTACTTCCCTTCACCAGGCACACTCCTTTGGCATCTGTACTGAACTGAGGCTACTTTTGCCTCTGACTTAGACTAACTTATTCCACCAATCACCAAGCTCCTTCATCAATATTATTCTATCATGGAACTCATTTTTTTTTAGAAACAGAGGTAAGGTATTGAGGTAAAGGCCAGGCAAGGAAATATTGCCATTTTTCACAATATGAATGGCAGTATGACCTTATGTAATGATAATTTGACTACTGAGGATTCATTTGCACCATCACATAGTTAGCTGTGATGGGCTGAAGTTCTTCCTTGTGCTGTGTAGTAAATTCTCTTAGACAATGTCTTACACATTGCTGCTTCTCCAACACTAAATTTAAAAACAGAAGGGAATTACGAACAGTGACTGTCCTGTTAAAATCCTAATGTGCCAGTTTGAAAGTGACAGCACATGACGAGGCAGCAGATTATACACTACAGCAGACATGTTATAATCTTGGACTTGTGATATTACAATAAAAAGATCAACACCATATAAAAAGGAGTAAATAGGTCTAATTCTTTAAAAGGGAGCTTGGAGACATTGTGAAAGAGAGTAATCTATGGTCACTGCCTTTTATTTCCTGCTAAAAGCTAATGAGAAAATATATCTCTAGTTCTCTTGAAAAGTATTTTTCATGTTAGCCTGTAAAGCAAGTGTGCTGCATCAGCCGATATGCTAGGTAAACGGTAAAAGAAAAAATAAAGTCTAATAGTAGAAATGAAATTATGTTGAGTTACATATAAAGTATTGTTTTAAGTATTAATAAGTAAGTAAATATAACTAGAGAAAACAGTTTACTTCTTTTAAATTTATTTTTATTATAAAATGTCCAGTATATATTTGAGAGTATATTAATGATTATTTTGTGTGAATCATATTCTTGGGACTTTCAAGGGTATGTGCTGGATTTGAATGGCTTAGGAAAGGGCATTTTAGCAACATTCTTCCTGCCAGCCATGAAGTTGGCCATCTTTCCCAATTCTCTTGCCTATTATAGTTTCTTCCCACAATCCTTTTTTAAAATTATAGCCGTTCCTGTGAATATTGGCTAATTTTATGTATAACAATATATATTATTTTAGGGCATCACAAATGTAATTGTTTTCTTGAGTTCTTTTTCAGAAAATTCACTGATACTATATGGAAAGGCTGCTTGTTTTTATATGGCTATATTATATTCTGCTACTTGAGTGAAAGTGGCATAGGTTCTTCTGTTGGAATTTTTAGGATATATTTAGTATAGGATTATATCATATGAAAACAGATCATTTGTGTTCTTCATTTCACTGTCTTTCTCTTGCCTATTTCTCTGACAAAGATTTAAGGCAGTATACTGAATAATAGTGTATATAGTAAACAATGTCATCTTATTCCTGACCTTGCACAAAATGCTTTTGTGTCTTATCCATTCACTATAATAATATCTCAGAGTCTATCATATGTAGCCTTTACTATATTGATGTAAATCTTTAGCCGATTTGTTTAGGGACCTTTTTTTATCATTAAGGACTGTTCTACTTTGCTGAAGGCCTATTCTACATCTATTGGGGCAGTGCATGTTTTTGTTTTTGTATATACACTATATGACCTCTATCAATTTGCCTAGAGTGATACAATGTTGCATCCCTGGAATAACTCCTTGTGATCATGATGTCTGATCATTTTTGCACTGTTGAATTCAATGAAAGCACTTTATTATGGAGGTTACTATTGTTATTATTCATTAAGGAAATTGATCTAGAGTTTCTTTTTGTATATTTAGCTGCTTTTAGTGTCAAAGTAACACTAGCGTCATAGTCTATACTAGTTTTGAAGTATTCTTTTACTTTCTGTTTTCAAGAATAGCATAAAAAATATGTACTATTCATTTGAAACTCTTTACAAGAATTCAGCACTTAATTCACCATCTGATCCTTTCCTTTGTTGAGAAATTATTTTGAATGACTATTTCAGCATTATTGTTTGCTATTGTATTATTTAAATTTTTCTCTGTTCAGTACTAGTATCTAGAAATTTATTCATTTCTAACTGATTTTTGGATAAAGTTCACTCATGTCAATACTTAACACTCTTTGTCATTAGGGAAATCCAAATCAAAATTAAACCCAGATTCTGTCTCTCCCCACTAAAAATTACCCTCTGGAAAACAGACAATAAAAAGTGCCAGCTAGAAATGCAAGAGAAAGGGATCTGTGTTTACTACTCCTAAAGCTGCTAACTAGTGATCCCACTCTGAAAGTGAGTATAGAAGTTTCTCAACATTTAAATTCCAGCTTCTATATTATAGTGATTCCACAGGCCAATCTGATGGAGGCCATTTCTCAACAGAGATTTGATCTTTCCACGTGTGACTAGGTATGTGTAAATTTGACAAATCTAACCAGTTCAGATCTACTTTTTGACAACTTTATGTATGAGCACAACCACTTTAAACACTAACCTTTCTTTTCTCATTTGTTCCAAAGACTTCATGTTAATATCAGAGTATAAAACACAGAACAGCTTTCAAATCCCCATGGTCTTAAAAAAAAGTGGAATACTTTAAAGTTTAGCATCTCTTTAAAAGTTTAAAGATTCTCTCTTTCAGTTCACAGTGTAGCCATGCTTCGTGGTTCCTAGAAACACCTGAAGGACGTAGCTGCTCCAAAACATTGGATGCTGAATAACTTGACTGGCACGTTTGCTCCTTGTCCATCCACTGGTCCTCACAAGCTGAGGGAATGCCTGCCTCTGATAACTTTCCTAAGGAACAGACTTAAGTATGCCCTGACTGGACGTGAAGTAAAAAAGACTTGCATGCAGCGATTCATTAAGATTTATGGGAAAGTCAGGACCGATATAACCTACCCTGCTGGGTTTATGGATGTCATCAGCATTGACAAGACTGGAGAGAACTTCCGTCTGATCTATGACACCAAGGGTCACTTTGCTGTTTATCGTATTACACCCGGGGAGGACAAGTACAAGTTGTGCAAAGTGAGAAAGATCTTTGTGGGCACAAAAGAACCTCACATCTGGTGGCCCATGATGCTTGTACTATTCGGTACCCTGATCTCCTTATCAAGGTGAATGACACCATTCAGATTGATTTGGAGACAGGCAAAATAACCGACTTCATCAAGTTCAATACCAGGAACCTGTGCATGGTGACTGGAGGTGCTAACTTGGGAAGAATTGGTGTGATCACCAGCAGAGAGAGACAGCCCGGCTCTTTTGGCGTGGTTCATGTGAAAGACGCCAATGGCAACAGCTTTGCCACTCGGCTTTCCAACATTTTTGCTATTGGCAAGGGCAACAAACCATGGATCTCTCTTCTCCAAGGAACAGGAATCTGCCTTACCATTGCTGAAGAGAGAGACAAGATGCTAGTGGCCAAGCAGAGCAGTGGGTGAAATGGTCGCTAGGAGAGATGCTGGATAAATGTTTGTACAAACCTTTCTAGGAAACATGCTAGATTAAACAGCATGATGAAACTAAAAAATAAACATAAATAAACAAATAAATAAATAAATTCAAAGATTCTCAACTGCAGGATCCTATGAAATAATATATATAGTAACAGAATATATATGTACTTCTTATTTTGGGAGGGGAGAGCAAGAACATGGCTATAATCAGATAAAAATAAAGTACAAGTCTATAACTGTAGTTCAGATTCTGTTCCTTGGTGTCTGACATTTAAAACTCACAGTCTTCTGGGTCCTCAGGCTCTACCATCTTCAGGACTTCTAGTTTGCTCTACAGGATCAAACTTGCTCCACTCTTCTTTGCCCCTTCCCTTATCTGTTATCTCACATTTCTGGTGTCTCCAAAGTGCAGAGCCTCTGCCACAACTGACATTACATCTCCATCAAGGGACTCTCCCAGCCTCTAAAGGCCTCTGACCCTGCCACATGGTGACAAGGGTTAGTTTTGTTCCACGACCTTCTCAATCCTGGAGTCTTCGCTGTAGCTTAGGCTGCACTTTAACTGATACCCTCCTTTGGCCTCTCATACTGCCCAGGCTCAGCTGCTCTCTATAACTCCTCAGGCCTTAGAAACCAGGAACTTTGTGTGTAAAAGCAGTGTAGACATTGCCAAGTTCAGCTTCCAGCTTTAAATGTATCCTTGGCCCCATTTAGACCACAGTTTCTGTATGCTGACCCTTAGAAAATACTTCCCAGAAGGTTTTACTTTAATGGTGTTGGTCTCTTATTATTCATAGCTTTTTAGTCTGAGCTAATTAACAAAATTGTCCCATTTCAACAAAAATTTCAATTTAATGATACTGGTCTCTTATTAACTATGGGTGATTCTCCAGCCCTGGTTGATCATAAACCAGAGATTCCTGGTTCACAATATGCATGAACAGTTTATAGAGTCTTTGAGGAACTCTTGCCCTTTCTTGAGAAACTTAATTATCTAGGCCTCCATCATGAGCATTTGCCTTAGAGTTCTTATCTTCCAAGATTACATAGAACAGCTCATTCGACTTCTGACAATGGTTTCTTAGCTCAAATCTCTGAATTCTTTCTGAAATGCTTTCCAGTCACACAGTCAGGTCCATCCCAGTCACACAGTCAGGTCCATCACAATAAGAGTCAATTCCTGATACTAATTTTTGTCCCATTTTGGTTTTTGTTGAAGTGTATACATCATAACAAAAGACACTTGGGGGAAGGAAGGATTCATTTCACTTCACAGAATATACTCCATCCTTAAGGGAAGGCAGGATAGGAACTTTAGAGAAGAACCTGGAGGCAGGAAATGAAGCAGAAGCCACAGAGAAATGAAGGAAGACTGCATACTTACTGGCTTGCTTCAAGTTTCACTTTCAATATTTCTTACATAACTTAGGGCCATCTGCCCAGAGATGGCAACACCTCCAGAGAAATATGTCCTCCCACATCGACTGTCAGTTAGAAAATGATGCAGAGACATGCCTGCAGGCCAATCCGACGGAGGCCACTCCTCAGATGAGGTTAGCTCTTCCCAGGTATCACTAGTTTTTGTAGTTGACAGGGTGTAAATAGCACTGTTTAGTTTTTGAGGAAAGCCAAGCAAGCCATGTATTTTTCACTTCAAAATGCCATCTGCACACAAAAATACTATTTCCTAAAAAAAGAATTTAATCTGCATTTAAATTTATCTCAATGAGGAAAAAGCTCACTTGGGTGTAAAAATACTCTACTAATATTTTGAAAGTATTTTTCAGGCATTTAATATCTTTTTCTTAGAATAACACATCAAAATATCTATCTACCATGAAAGAATAAGAAGGAGCAGGAACAGCCTTTGTTGGGAAAGATTTTGCAATTAGGTGCCTCATGAGACTTTTACGTGTGTTACTGTTTCTAAACACTGGGAAGGAAGATTGTAGATTTACATCTTTCTTTGCAAGGAAGCAATTCATGACTAACATGTTGTTTTCTCCTTTTGTTGGAAGTTTGAGTCATAATTTTGATTACTTGTTCCATTACTTTTTTGATGGAATTGTTAAAAGATTACAGAGCTTCAGTTTTGCCAAGACTGGTTGCAGAGAGATGTGAACACATTTAGCACAGTGCAGAACCCCAGGCTTCAGTTGGCCACAGTGGTATGGATTTCTTGTCATTGTTGTATTTTTTGAGACAGGGTCTCTTTATGTAGTCCTGGATGTCCTAGAGCTTTCTATGTACACCAAGATGGCCTCAAAGTCATAGAGATCACCCTGTCCTTTCCTCTTGAGTGCTGGAATTAAAAACACATGCCACCAAACCCAGCCAATAACATGTTTTATGCAATATGTGTTTTACCAGAACTTAACAGACTTATGACACAATATGTGAAATATTAAATATATTTCAAATATATTCATATTTAATAATGGATTATTATACAGAATATGTAAGAAGTAGAGCACCATAAGCAAAATTGACCCAAGCTAAAAGTTAATGAATGGCAAGAATAAGAGAGTGTACCAATAAGTACAGACCTGAGGAGATATATGCAATAGTAGGATTATAGTTTTAAGGCCAGTGTGGGCAACATAGTAAGACTCTTATCTCTTGTATGAGCAAAACAGCCAAATGACCTGAATAGACATTTCTCAACAAAACATACAGAAGGCTAAATGTAAAACTACCAGCATCATTAATCATCAGGAAAGAAACAAGTCAAAAGAGAACAAGATAACATTCATGTGTGTCAGAATAGTTATTATCAAAAAGATGGAGAAGAATAAATGCTGGCAAGGAAAAAGAGACTCTAGCACACTGCTGGTAGGAATGTAAATTAGCACAGTGACTGTGGGAAGTAACAGCAGCTTTCTCAAATTTGCCAGAACTACAATTGTCATGTGATCCTGCAATGCCACAAATAACTACCATATAAAAGAAATGTCAAAGAGGTACTTGCCCTTCCATACCCACTGCAGTACAAGAACAAGGACATGGGATCAACCTATGTGTCCATTTACAGATGACTGGATTAAGCAAACATGTTATCTATTCACGATGGAATGTTAGCCATACATGAAGCTTTGTCATTTGTACCAACATGGGTGAAACTGGAGGACGTTATCTTAGGTGGAATTTGTATTGTACAACATTGAAACCTTCCTCCAGGAGGAGTGTGAGGCTCATGAGATTCGGGGAGTAAATAAAAAGCCACAAATCTGGAAAAAAAGAAACTTATAAGATTCCTGGAATCCCTTCCTCAGAAGCATAAAAAGAAACACTACACTTTAAAGCAGAAACTGCCCAGCTTAATTGCAAAGAGGTTTTTCATGTTCCAGTTTGTCTCAACACTATAGGCTACTTTCCATGCATTGCTTGGAAGTAGGGTTTTGCTGTTGTTGCTTTTATTTTTATTTTTATCATTGTGATTACAAATAGTTGGCTCACATTCTAACTTTATTTTTATTTTCACTTATTACTTATGTCCATTGTAAAATGAGAACACATTTTTAGGATTTCTCTTCTATATTTATGAGTGGATTTTAAAGGCAGAGTTTTAACTAACTTTGATTGATTTTTCTGTGAAAGCTCAAGACGTTTCTATGTCTATGTTTAGTAGATAGTGCTAGATATCAAAACAATTCAATCAGGTTGATTGATAATTCTGTTCACGTCAAATGTATCCACATTGATTTCTCCCTATTTATCTATCTATCACTAAAAGGTGCGTTATGCAGTCTCCCACTCTGGCAGTGAATCTGTGTGCTATTTTTTTCCTGTGCAAATCTATCGCTTAGGGTCTGTTGTTGGACAGACAAATGTTAGGGGCCAGAGTGCTTTGTTGGATGATTGATTTTTTTGATCATTGTGGAATGTCACTTCTTAGGTTTTTGGTGATTTTACTTGTTCTGAATTCTTCCTTGTCTTAAATAATTATAGACACATTACTTTTAACTGTTGGCCTCCCTCTCTGTCTTCTTTCCTTTCATGTTCTCTTGATTTTTTGTTTGTTTGATTTGTAGCCCAAGAAGGTTCTGAACTTACCATGTTGCCCATGCTGGACTGTACTTGTAGTACTTCTGTCTTGGCCTCTCCATCAAGTGCTGGGCTGTCCCAGGATGACAGGCTCTCTTTGGGGAAGGATCTGCTGACATGTCAAGCACACTCGTCCTTTCAATGTCTTTGTCTAGCTTATTGTAGTCCTTAAGTATATGTTCCAGTCTTTTCATGATTCCATTTCTAGTCTTTCCTTTGCATTCTTTCTTGGTTTACATCTCTTTTAGTTTGCCTCTTCCTTTCTCTGCTAGTGGCAAGCAGATATCTGCTCTGTTTCTTAGATGTTTCTCTGGATTCTTAGGTAACATTTGTCCTACAACTTTAGTCCTGTGATGACTCCTGATAATTTTTAGGATTTAGTTTTGTCTTTGGCTATCAAAGTCAGATCTGGAACCTAGAAGTTTCCTGAAGAATTTTTTAAATAGGGCTATTCTGGGTTTTTTATATTCTTTGTTTTTATAATGGGTAGAAATGTTTGACCAGAGAAAACATCTAAGTTATTTCTGTTTTTAAGAACTCCTATGAAAGATCAAAGAAGAAAGCACACCCAGATTCTAAGGAACAAGTACAGCCAAATGGACGATGTCTACCCCAGGGACACTGCCCTAAAAACTGTTTGCCCAGCTCCTGAGGAAAGTGAGCAAATCTGAGCACCACAAAAAGAGTTTTTAAAAACTTTATATGAAGTTAGAACTAAGATCCTATTTTGATATTTATTAAATAAAACATATAATATATATTTCTGACCCAGATGAGGGAGAGAAATCCTCCTTCCCATACCTTAAGTCTCATAAAATCAAATCCAGAGTCTGTTGAATCTGCCTTTTCGATTCAGATACTTCCTATATTTCCTCTTCTGAGACACATTTTGGCATAGGTATTTACAGAGCATCTACCTTTCTCACTTTTGTGGAGTTGAAAAGAGCCAAATGACATTAATTAATTAATTAATTTTTCTTCCTTCACTTTATCCCCAGAATTTTCTTCTGAGGGATTTTATTCTTTAATTCTTTAGTTTACTTATCTTTTTTGTTATTTTTGTTTGTTTGCTTGTTTTTGTTTTTCAAGATAGGGTTTCCCTGTGTAGCCCTGGCTGTCCTGGAACTCACTTTGTAGACCGGGCTGGCCTCGAACTCAGAAATCTGCCTGCCTTTGCCTCCCAAGTGCTGGGATTAAAGGCATGTGCCACCTGCCCAGCAAGTTTCTTTATCTTCTTCAACTCCTACAAAACAGGAGCCTGTTTTTCTTCTATTGCCACTGTGTGTCCATCACTTGTTAAGAGCCTCTAAGGTTTTCAGACTTGTGTTCATCTTTGCATCTAAACTCAAGACACATCTCTGCTGCCATTGTCACAAATACCTCAAATACAATAAACAAATTATAATAAAAGACTTAACAGCAGTGCATTTAAAAAATATAGAATAGAGCTGACAAGCACACAGCTGGACTTCCATGCTTCTTTTGTAGAAACCAACAGCAGTTGAGAAATGTGAAACATTTGTCTATGCTAAACATTTACAGTTTATTGCTAGATGTTCTTTTTTATATATGTGAGAGTTTATGTGTATGTGCATGTGCATACATGAGTCATAGGTACATGTTGGTGATGAAGGCATTGAATCTCTCTAAAACTAGAGTTGCATGCAGTTGTTGGCTGCCAGATGTGAGTATCAGAAATTGCAAGAGAAGCTTGTGTTTAACCAGTGAGTTATCTCTCCAGTTCTGATGTTAATTTATTTTACATAGTGAAATAATGATTTACATTACAGTAACTTAACAGTTATGAATCATACGGAATCATATGAATACCTATATGATTGAAAATACATGAGAGTATATGTATGGGATATGCAAACACCATGATACCTTATGTATGTGTATGTATATACATGAGTCATAAGTACCTATTGGTGATGGAGGCATGGATATGGACTTGAAGTGTTGCAGATATGACAGGACTCCTGAAGCCAATCTCTCTCATTATTATACTTAAATATGACCATGTTCACAGGCACCAGAACCTCAAAACCAGAGTAAACAACTTTCCTAAGCTTAGTTCTTAGTCTTTCTCCAATTCTCTGTGTCATTGCTTCAAAATAGGAATGCCTTCATGATCTCAAAGTGACCACAAATGTAGAGACTTTTACTTTTAACCTTATGTCTCTTTATATTAGCCACAAGATTGATGAGTAATTTTATGATGAAGATATATAGACCTTCAGATTGATTTAAGTGGATTCAAAGGTTTTATAAATTTTTATGGGCATGTCCTGGGAGTGAATGTAGCTTGCCTGTCCAGCTTTTCAAGTCCCCAGTTGTCTCTGCATTATGGCCATAATTTAGGAGGCAATTCTGTGAAATCTATATTTAAAATAATTTTTATCTCTAAGTTCCAGAATAGGGCTTATTTTAGACTTTAGCTCTCATTTACATATCTGTATGCTATGCTAGCTTATATTCAGTTTCATTATCTCTATACATTCCTTGTATATTGGGAACAGGACATATGAGATGCATATGCAGTACTCTGTCAATGGTTTCTCCTCTTCTGTTTCTTTGTCTTTTTTTTTTTAGAGATTTCTTTTACCTTTTAATTATATGTATATGTATGTGGGTGGGGGGACTAGACTGTAGTAACCATGAAGGTCAGGAGAAGGCATTGAGTAACTTGAAGCTGGAGTTACAGGCAATTTTAAGCATCATGTATATTCTGGGTACTGAACTCACATCTTCCCCCAAGAACTTTATCTGCTCTTAGCCACTGCGTGTCTCTCCTGTTCCTTGCTCTTTACGTTGTGCAAGCTTATTGGGAGACAGAACTTTGTGTGTTTTGAACAGTTTTTGCTGTTATAAACAATACTGCCCTTGCATCTTTATTTTGAATCATTACTATATCTTGTGTATCTAGGCAGTTAAGCTTGTTGACATTTTTTTGAGTGATTATGTGAATCAGGTATTTCTATTTAAAGGTCTGGAAAATACTCTAAGGCCATCAAATGCTTTGTGTTAACCCCAACTGCCTTCTGTACATTTACTTCAGCATTCTTGCAGATTAGTTTTTTAAAACTCAATTAGTTAGGTTTTTTTTTTAAGACAAGTTTCTTTCTTTCTTTGTGTGTGTGTGTGTGTGTGTGTGTGTGTGTGTGTGCCGAAACCCAGGATCATTAAGACAAGTTTCTCAACTCTTGAGTTATTTTCCTTCTGGAGTCTCAGATCATTAACTTAGATGTACTTTTGTCTCTTTTATTTTTAAATATATGTATACTATCTAATTAGACATCAGCTGTAATTAATGTATAAATTTAGGATTAAAGTAATTCTGAGTTATTTCTATATAAAATAAATAAAAACAACTTGTTTCAAAGGAAGGAGCAAGATTAAGGTAGTATAGATTTCATAATTACTTAATTTCCATGGATAAATATTATTCTTGATTAGCATAAGGTGTAGATGTACTTTTTTCCTCTCAATTCCCATTCAGTTTACAAGCTTTTGTTGGGAGCATCTGTTCAGGAATACCTTGCTTATTAATGAGTAGTGACTCACTACACTGAAAAGAATCAGAAATTTACATTCAGTAAATTAAGGTCAAAGGTCTCACATCTGAGAAAACTCCACATAAAGAGTTTTGCTGGTTGGTTCTAGTAAAAGGGCAGAATAAGAGGATATCTTAGAATACGAAAGGGAGTGGCTGCCAATACAAGGGATACCTGAAGAGAAAAGGTATTAACAGAGTGGAACCAGCCCAACAGAGAGAAATATGTTGCAGTAAATAAAGCTGAAATGAGTTGGAGATATGAAGAGCATTTTGCTATCACACATGGAGATGTAGAATCTGGAATTTCCTTAGCTACTTTTCTGCCTTGCTTTGGTCCAGTTTTTCCTCACTATGTTCTTCCTTTTGAAATGGTAATGTGTATCCTTTGCCACTTTAGTTGGAAGTATGTGATCTGCTTTTTTATTTTGATTTTACAAACAGTTACAGTAAAGAGATTGCCACATGTCTCAGAAAAGACTTTGAACTTCTAAACAGTGTTGAGACTATTATAGATTATAGGGATTTTGAAGTTGGAATGAATGCATTTCTGCATTATAATTTGCCTACAAGTCTATGGGGGTCAGGGAGGGGCATATGTTGGTTTAAAGAGGAATGGGCTATATTGGTTCATAAATCTGAATGCTTTGCTCAGCAGGGAGGGACACTATTAGGAGACCTTGGAGTAATGTGGCCTTAGTGGAAGAAGTGTTTCACTGAGGGTGGGCTTTGAGATTTCAAATGCTCAAGTCAAGCCCAGTTTCTCTTTTTCTTGCTGCTTGCCAGCCAATCTAGATGTAGAAGTCTCAACCCCCTCTCCAATACATGTCTGTTTGTGCACAACCATGCTTTCTGCCATGATGATAATAGGCTTAACCTCTGAATCTTTAAACCAGCCCTAATTAAGGCTTTCCTTTATAAAAATTGCTATGGTAATGGTGTTTCTGCATAGCTATATAAACCTTAACTAAGACAGTAGGGTAGTAATGTACATACTAGGGATATCATTTGGGCATGGTAATATGCATAATATGAACATGCTTTCAGGAAGGCAATGTGCATGATAGTTGAGTGTTTTCAGTAGCTGTAATACTTGTACTAGGTAGGTGTTTCCTATCATTTTTTCCCAGTACACTTTAGGGCCTTGACATAGATCAAACATTCCTAATATGCTAGCTATTGCCCCTTTTGTAAAATTCACCCACTTACTATATTTAATCAACTTATAAGTGATGACTTCAATTTTATTTTAATAATTATTCTATTACCATGCTAGCAGATTAACTACACAATGATTAGTAAGCAGGGCCATTGTAAATTTCATGGAAAATGTATATACTGAGGATAGTGACACCTGTGTTTTGTGCTTGCCCTTGCCATTACACATCATAGATACTTAAAAACCTACTAGATTTTGAAGGTCCGTGACTCAGTTGACATTCTGATCTCTATTAATCTTTCCCTCTGTCCTTTTTTGAAGTGGAAACTTCTGGATTCTTTGGAAAGTCAGTTATGTCAAATGATATTTTGCTGGGGCACATAGGTGAAAGAATATTTTCTTATAGTAGACATGTGGAAGGACACATGATGTTTAGAAATAATATTAATATGACACCACAGACAGTTGGTTTGCTTTGCTCACCTTGCTAGTCTTCACTGACCACAAGCATGTATTGGTTCACCCTACATTGTGTTGCTGATTTTTACCTGTGGCGACTTCATAGAAAGAAACTCACCAAAGAAGGTCTGATTTTTACCTGTGGCGACTTCATAGAAAGAAACTCACCAAAGAAGGTCTTGTGAGATTCCTGCAGCTTTTTGCAATTTCCAGGGACTTGAGCTGATTGGTGAGCTTGAAGGTTTCTTTTGGATTGAACTGCCCTTGCTGATTTGTGTGTGATGTCTCCTGAGTGAACTAGACTGCAACTGCTGATTCATGTTTGGTGTTTGCTAGTGGGCTGAACTAAGAACGACAAATATTGGAATCTCCGCAAAGAACTATTTCTAAATGGGTCCACTTCCCCGTATCCTCATAACTTTTCTTTTCCACTACTTCTGGAAAGAGGTGGGATAGAAGAGAGGTTGAACTCTTATTAAAGTAGGTTGTAAAAAAATATATGACTGCACTTTGTGTTCTAATATGCCCCACCAGAGCTTATCCCGGGGCATGTGGAAGCTCTGAAATCTGCTCCCAAATGTTTTCAAGGTTGTGAAAAGTTCATTGCACTCTTGTGGGAAGGAGCAGTACTTATGAAAGTGCAGAGCATGTGGATTCCATTCTGTGAATGAGAACTGCTAAGGGCCATTCAGTTCAACTTCATTAGTAAGCAACTAGCATATTTACAGGGGTGGTTTAAGGCAATTTGGAAGTTGTTTGCTGCAAAGCTTGTTGATTGGAAACAGTCACTGGGTTTTCATTCAGACTAGAAACCTCCTGCAGCTGTATGGCCTGTCTGTATCCCTATCCCTGAAAACAAAGGGAAGAGTCATGCTGTCAAAGATAGAGCAGGATCCTGGCACTCAGCAATCTAGGTGACAACTTAATGCCTCCCCTCTGATTAGGAGAGGAGTGATCAGTTCTCTCCTAGAGATGGATAGTGAAATACCTAGAGAGGTGGTGGAGCTGTACAGAAAGCGGTTATAGAGACCTGAAGAAGAAAATGCAAACCATCAGAGATAGCAGTGAGGTTCCAAAAACCAAAGGGGGAACAGTGTTAAACACTCAAATCAAAGGACAAAATCTTACAGAAGAGACCCAAAGTATGTTTTCACAAGTATACTGAAAGCTGCATTATATGTTTACAATGAGTTATTGTAGTTTTTGAATGCCTAAATGCTACGACATTGATGATGGATATAGCTCACTACTTTTTCATTGTTCTTTGACCTCCATAGTTCCTTAATTTTAGCAGAGATTTGTTATACATTCTTTCTTATGTAAGTATGTGAGTGTATGTATGTATGTAAAATTTAAATACCATCATATATTGAGAAGTTCTACATATAATCCCAAGTGCTCAGCACTGCAATTAATCATGATGTAAATCGATCCAATGACCAAGTGAACCCTTCTTGTTGTTCTTTCTCATGCATGCTCAGTAATAAATGTCCTAACCCCCTTCTTTCTCTCTATCTTACTCTATTTTTTCTCTTCCTCTCTATAAAACAGAATCTCCTGTATCCCATCCCAACCTCAAATTCACTGTGTTTCAGAGGATGACCTTAAATACTTGTGCCTATATCCCCCAAGTATTGAGATTACAAGTGCATACCATCACACACAGTGTAGATGGTGCTGAGGATAGAACCCAGGGCTATGTGGATTCTAGGTAAGCACTTTACCAACTAAGCTATATACCATACCCATTCCCCAAAATGGTCTATTTTCCGTAGCCACAGCTTAATTTTACTGACTGCCATTCAGATGAAGAATAGTGTAGTTGACATTTTCATTCAACAAGCTTTCAATATAATGTTGTATTCTTGCTTTTATTATTTCAGGTTTTTCTTAAGACTGAGTAATAGTTAGTTGTATAACCACAATGTAATGGTTTCCACTCAGGGTTTAATGGGGGTCTCAGTTCATTCAGTTATTCTCCATATGTGTGGGGTATGTGTGCATATGTATGCAAAGTAAGTGCAAGTATATTCACACACATGGGCACTTGTGGAGGAGGCAAGAGAATTTTATTCTGATGGCATATGCTTTCCAGATTTTAGAAAATAACAATCAAGGTCATTATTAAGGTATTTATTTTGCCTAGAGCTGAATTCTAAGATCCCTTAACTCTACATGTCCTCTGTAGTCTGTTTAACATTTCCAACCCATTGCAAGTATTCCTTGTTGGGTGCTATGGAATTCTGCCTTGCATACATACAGTCTAGTGCTAATCAACAGAGCTACGTAGAGATGGCTAGGGTAATCTCTGTGAAGACAGTGCTTCTTTGGTTCATATCCAACCAACTTTGAATACTTGTCTGGTCCGGAGATCTGATCTCTGCTTCTTTATCATGTGCAGATTTCTTCACTATTTAAGCTTCACCTCTCAGTGTGTACTTGAATTTGTTACTTTTCTACCACATTGATACAATGGCCAAGAGTTGAAATGTTCAACATTATAGGGCAGTTCTTTACTGAAATCACCACAGTAGTTTAGAAAATGCTTCCTGAGAGGTCATAGTTCTGACTTCTTTTCTCTCCAAGAGTACTGCACTGATATCCATTGTCTGAAAATAGTTGTCTCAGATAGCATTATGGTTTTGAGGCTTTTCAATGATAAGAGAACATTTTCTTCATCAGTTTCTACAAACTGGTGACAAATAGAAGCCAGTCAACACTGTAAACATTTAAAGAAAATTGATTAGGTAATTAGAACTGGGAATTCCTGAAGAAAGCATCCTATCTTCTCTGAGCACTGCCTACAAGTGTGTTAGCAATGGGCATCTACTGTATTTTTCCTGATAATCAATGTTCACTGTTTCTTCAAATATGCTATATGCTGCTTATTTACTCACAAACCACATTTATCACAAAAATTTATACTCTTCTCCAAGTTGCTTTCTGCACAAATCTCTCAATATTAATCATTCTGTGATTTTTACATTATTTACATTTTTATACACACTAGAGAATTATTTTTTGAGTTTTGTGTTTATTTATTTATTTATTTATTTTGCTTTTTTGAGATAGTCTTACTATATATCTCTTGTTCAGGCTGATTTCAGGTTCACTGTGTACCCTCTGTCTTTCCAAGGTTTCTATTGCTATGATAAAGACCTTGACCGAAGAGAACTTGGGGAAGAGGAAAGACTTTATTTCATTTTATACCTTATAGTCCCTCATTGGTGGAGGCCATGGCAGAAACCTAGAGGCAGGAGCTGAAGTAGAGAATATGGAGGCAGTTTGCTTTCTTATACAAGCCAGGATCTTCTCCCTAGGGACAACATTGCCTAGTGAGCTTAACCTTTCCATACCAATCTTCAATTAAGAAATATCGTACAGGCTTGCCTACAGGCCAATCCGATGGAAACATTTTCAAGTGAGGTCCCCATCTTCTCAGATGACTCTAGTTTACATTAAGTTGATGAAACATTAACTAACACACCCATGCTGGCTTCACATGCAGAGTGCTCAGGTGGCAGTTTCTTAAATGCCAACATTATATGTGCTAGCTACCAAACCTGTCTGATGCTTTTTAGTGTATTACACTCATGCTTTTCTCTGGGATTTTCACCTATGTGAAAAGTTTGTGAAATAAGTTCATTTTATTTCTTGATTCTATCCTTTTCTCTTTGAAAGTGGTCACTATAGAATATCTGTTTAAAAGACGGTTGTAGCTTTTCTTGCATCCCTATAACAAATGCATTAATTTTCAATATTTGATTTGATGAGAAAGTATACACACACATACACATATATATAAAATATTACAACTAGCAACTAGTAAGCAACACTTCTCCATATTATCTACATATATAAATAATACATATGTATATAATATACAGATGTGTCTGTATATGTTAAATATGATATATATGTAAGTAGATATATACATATGTATACAGAGAATATGGAGAAATACTGCTTACAAGTTGCTCCCCATAGCTTGCTCAAATTCCTTACAGGAATGTTTAAAATATATTATTTTTCACATATGGTTCCATCCCCAAGGAAGAGCATAAGAGCTAAGTTTTCTGCCTTGTAGATGACCAGAAAAAATTCCCATCTCTTGGAGAAGACCATTATCAGAGAACTCTTGCCTGGCACCAAGCCCTGGAAAAAAGCAGCCATTTCTTGCTACATTTTCACACCTACCTGAACAGCATTAGATCACAACCTTTGCATACAATTTTATTTTTGCACCATGGTTCATACTTCAATCACATCCATGCAAGTGCTATGGCCTACACTTCAATCACATCTATCCATAAAAGGCCAAAAGGGAACCAGAGAGATGGTTATGAGTGTGTACTCTTGAAAAAGACCCACATTTGATGGCCAGCAGTGGCTTCACACAGCTCACTATTGCCTGAGCAGACTTTGTTTTTGATCACCATATCCACCTGCATTCACATGGACACACACTCAATGGACACACACATCCACACATTTTGCTAAATATATATTTTTAAAACACTGAAAAGTTAAGGATTTAGAGAATGTCCAGAGAAGTGAACACAGAGTTTCCTGAAGGACAGTGCACATAGAGGGGACCTCTACTAGACAATTCACACTACAGCGCTCTTCCCCTTTGTCTATTGTGATGTCTTTAACACCAGAAAACAAAAGTGTTTACCTAAGTTTTGTGAGCCACTTCAGCAAATAAATCAAAGAAGGAGGTTCAAGGGACTCCAATTTATTGTCAACCTCCAAGTCAGAGGCAAAAATAAAACAAACCCAGAGCTTTGGACAACAACTAAAGTGGGGGAAGGGGGCTGTGTCGTGAGCCTGTGAGATCTGACACTCTCTCTAGGTACACAGTATCACAGTGAATTGCAAGAGAGAACACCAGCTGTGGTCTATTGCAGAACAAATTATGTGCTTGTGGAGGAGGAGAAATTCCCACACCTTTTGTGGCCAGGGAGATCTTCTCATTGAAGTCTGTGTTGGTGGTATAAGAGCAAAGGAAAAAACACCTTCCGTTTTCTGAAATAACTGATAATTGGAAATTTCATATCTTAACCTCAAGATCTTAACTTTCTCTAAAGATAAAAGAGATAAATGCTACCCAGGCAACTCAAACTAATAATCTATCCTCAGAAATCCAAACAAAATCTCCCTATTTTCCAAAATATTTTGCTGTCCAACTAAAAAACAAAATTTAAATTATGGGATGCATATTTTCAATCCCCATCCAACATGAATTATTTATTGTGCTTTTGAATTATTTTCCTCATCCATTATTTTCCCTATTTCTATTTATTCAATCCAAGTTGAATCATATTGCTACTCCCAACAGAGTTATGGCAGTAGTTTCCTAAATTTATTCCTCCATTGTTGACATACAGCCAAAGGTACATTTCTGAAGCAGCCTTCTACTGTCATCTCACACAAAAACTTTTGCTAATTCTTCATTACTTTTCCAAACAGAACAAAACAAAATGAGTTAAGTTTCTGATCATGGATCTGATCCACTATGCCTGCTATCAAGTGTTTCTTTCAAATCTACCTCCCACTAGCTTTGCTCATCCCCTCTCTTGGGATCAGCTGTCACTTCTGAGCTTTACTATCTAGATCTGACCTACTCATCACAATGCACTCTGTATTTGGGCAATCTACTGTCAGCTAATTGATTTCACATCTTTCCTTGTCCTGAGCTGCAAACAGGCATGTTCGCCATCCTTCAGCTTGGTTAAATTGATCACCTTGATGATATAAACCCTGACATTTTTGCTCTTGTGCATTTGCTCCCCTTTTTCTTCTTTCAGAAATGTTTCTGTCTGCATTGTTTTCAGATGTAATTTGTTTATAGCCTTCACACTCTTCTCTTAGAAAATTGTCACAGTATTTATTGACTTCCATCTCAATGTGTGCCAAGTAAAGTACTAAATACATTGTGTACTTTATTATATCATAAAATCCTCAGAATTCTAAGGACTGCCATTTTATATATAGCATATTACATAAATACCCACAATTCACTTCTAGACTATAAATCTTTGAAGAACAGGATTCAGATCAAGTTCCCCTGCTTTTTCTCTAATATCATTTTACTGCACACTATGCAATTTCTTAGCTGAAATTAGTTTGATTTAATTTTTTTATTCCTTTTGGCTTTTGTCCTCACTCTCATTTTGTGTACATTTCCTGTCTATTCTTAACATTCACCATCCGTAGTTATGGTGTAATTTTAACTGAACTTCCCTAGAACTTCACCAGTTGAAGAATATGGCTTTATATATGAGTTGATATTTGGTTATCCCTGTCCTTTATTGTCACCTGATTGAAGTTATTAATCTTTGGGAGAATCAGGGGTGATGTGAGCTTTTGGATAGTCCTTTCATGTCCTGATTTGTTATTCTCTATGAAGACTTTCAGGAGCACTTTTCTACTATTCATGCTTTCAGAAATTTTATTTTCTGATGCTGCTCAAACAAAATACCTTTATTTTGCTAATGCAAGACTGAAATGCCAGGACCTTACATGGCACCAAGGCTCAGTGGAGTCCTCTGATGAGAAAAAGGAATGCTCAACTATTACTGAGATGGTCCTCCAAGTTTTTTGTTTGTTTGTTTGTTTGTTTGTTTGTTTTTTGAGACAGGGTTTCTCTATGTAGCTCTGGCTGTCCTGGAACTCACTCTGTAGACCAGGCTGGCCTCAAACTCAGAAATCTGACTGCCTCTGCCTCCCAAGTGCTGGGATTAAAGGCGCGTGCCACCACTGCCCAGCTTTTGTTTTTGTTTTTGTTTTTTTTTTGTTTTTTTTTTTATAACAGAGATAGAAGCATTGATTGTATTTCTGAGAAAAATGTCCCATTACGGTTTGACTTCTGGTTATTACTTCTTTTTTACAAAGCACTGTTTTCAAATGGTTGTTCACTATTCCATCTTTTTTCTACTTCTTTCTTCCAATAACTTGAGTTTTAGATGAAAATCAAATCTTTAAAATCAGGTTTACATTTCTTGAAGGATCTGCACATCTGCTTTGTGATTAAGCACAAGCTGCTTTATACAAAAACATATACTAGCCCACACTATTTTACATATGGAAACAAACGTTATACCAGTTTAATATAAATTGTATTTATATTACCATGCATTAAGTTACTGAGGGAATATCACAACAGAGGTTTATCATTTTCTGTGGACTTAAAAATAGAATTATAACAGTCTTTCATGGCAAGACAGAAGTTATTTATTTGGGACAGATAAGATGAAAAATAAAGGTAGGAGAGAGTGATGGAGGAAGGCAAAGAAAGAGAGACAAAGGGGATGTATCATGATAACACAATTTTACAGCTAAGCCTAAAACATGGTAATTGCTAGATCTCTCGATTTTGCTGAGCAACATATTTTTTAGACAAGGTTTCATTATGTTATCTGAGAAGTACTTGAATTTATAATCCTATGCCTTCCAAATTAGTGGGATAATAGTCATGTACCATTGCCTTCACCTCACTATCTAACCAGTTGGGTTTCTGTTGCATAGCAGTTTTCTCTGAGATTAAAACCTTCCATCTTGGAGGGAAGCTCATTAAGACACAGGATGTTAAAAAGGAAAGGAAACAACATGACGTTTTATGGGAAGGGAAAACACACTATCCTGCAGGGCAATTCTATAAGCTTAGGAAGGAATCAACTCAAAGGCTTCAGGAAGGTGCTAAAATTGATACACTAGGCCCCTTCATCCCCAAGCATGTGTAAGTTGTATCAACTGTGAAGAGGCATGATTAAACAAGCTGAGCTGTCTGGAAGAAGTACAAAGCAAACTACTTCAAAAGCACACTTGTCTGAAGATTGTACAGTATGCTCCAGGTTTCCAGTTCTCCTCACCTGTCACTCATATTGGGGTGGGCATTTGTTGATGCAACAGTCTTAGTTTTCTGCACATGTATGTAACCTCTCATCCATATTCCTGTAAGTAACCCCAATAAAATTCATTGTTTCACCAAGTTGAACTAGGGTAGAATCCTAGTTATTGCTGTTGTTCTCCTATTGGGGGTACACATCTCTCTAGGGATAATGTCACACAGTAGTGTACCTTGCTTGCAGCAAAGTCAATCAAGATTCTGCATAACTCTACCTGGGCCGTACTCTAGTATGGAGATCATAGCAACCATACATGGTAAATAGAAAATACCATCTTAGAAATGTCATGCCTTATCATCTAGCTATCCATGCAGACAGAACATTATCTTTAGGGTCAGTACTTAACTTTAAATAATTCAGTTAAAACTCTTTATTATGATTTAAAGTTGGAGAGCTATGCTGATAAAGTAAATTCTGCTCTAGTAATGATGGTTTTGTCACTGTGACAAGCCAATCCTGTTGAATAGGAACAAGAACATGAAGGAAAATAAGTAGTTCCAGAAGCGCCCAGAATTTTCAGTATAGTCTCCATTTTCCTAAACTAGATGGGAAGAAATGAAGATGGGTAATGAGGAGGGGACGGATCAAGACTTATGTTCAGCTTTAGTGACCCCCCCCCCACATTCATAACATTAATGGAGAAAAATATCGTTTTTCTGGTACTCAGGTTGCCTAGTACATATAGTGCTTATTATAGTAAACCATTTTTTGTTAGCATTACGTTCTAAATTCATATTTTAGTAACAAATTTCTACAGAATTCATTAAAACTATATAGGAAACCATTGAGCTAATGTTAGCTCCAGTGTATTTTATGATTTATTTGGCTGTTTCTGAAGATACACCCTAGCATCTATGCTGTCCTAGGAATGCTCAGTTTGGTTAATTTCTGCCCCTACACTTTAATCTGATATTTTGCTCACTCTCTATTTTTGAAAGGTGAATATATGATGAGATGAGACTAAAATGAAGTATTGTCTGTCCTTTTTCTGCAGGGCCATAGCTTTTTAGAAGTCAGCATTTCTTCATAAATACTTTTCTCCTCAGTCAATAATTTAATACATACTTTTCTTCTGATCTTCTAAAACTACTAGATTTCAAATGAATATGTATCATTTTTATATTGTGATTAAAACCAGGAAAAATAACCAAAGGTCATTTATCATCCTATTTCAGTCTATAATCGTCTTGTGAAAAATGTAAATGTCCATTTAATTTAAACTTCTAACCTATATGCATATTTTAAGTTCCTGAGAAAAAGCGAGAAAGCCTCTGAAGATGAGAAATTGGTGCTTTTAAGAAAACTTAGACACAGGTCTGAGAGGTCAGGCCAGAAACAGACACTTTTTAATTAAGAGGTTTTGAGATAAATTTTCAAAAGCTCCCCATGCTTTACTTTAGTCAACAAGATCCAAATAAGTACTTAGTCAAAATGCTTAGAACTAACTTCTCTTCAAATTTTGTGACAATTTAAAAGGACTATTGTATGAGACTCTGTCCATAAAACATAGAAACAAACAAATTCAACGACATACCTGAAAGCTGAATAGAGTTGCATATCAAAAACATTGTTCACCATGATCATGTTGACTTTGTTCTAGGGAATCAAGGATGGCTCAATATAGGTGAGTTAGTAAATGTAATACATCATATAATTGGACTCAATGATAGAAATCACATGATGCTCTCAGTAAATCCTGAAAGAGTCTTTTGACAAAAGCAATGATAAAATCACTGCAAAGAATAGGGACAGAAGGAACCTAACTCAACGTGATAAAAGCTATATATGGAATATCTATCACCACCATCATGCTATGTGAAAAACCCTTAAAGCTTTCCCACTAAAATCATGAACAATACAGGACTGTTCACTCTCTCCACTTTCATTCAGTATAGTGCTGGAAGTCTTACTAGAGCAATAATGTGGAAACCTACTACTATAAAAGCTTCTCTGTGTGTGTGTGTGTATGTGTGTATGTATGTGTGTAGTGTGTGTGTATGTGCATAAAAAAGAGTTTTAATGAAGTAACCTACAACTGGGTTATTATAACTCAACTAGTTATAGGTATAGTTACTAAGTTATGGTTAGTAAGTTATATACTTATAATTTAGTTATAGACCTCATTCTAACAGAAAATCCCCAGAACTAGGAGTAGATAAGTTATTTTGGAATAGTTGAACAATAGGTTCCCATAGAACCCCAAGCATTACTATTGTCAATACTCTTGACTAGTCTTCAAAGTTGAAAATAAGCACTGTTTCTGAAGGTAGTGAATACTTGAGACCTTGAACATCAAGAAACAAAGCTAGTCCTCACATAAAAGCTTCATCCCTTACTGGCTATCTTACAATGCTGTAAGGTATTAAATGAACTATCAGAGGAGAAAAGCATCAGTCTCATCCAGCTTTGAACCCTCAACTTACAACTAGCTCTCTATATATGCCCACTAGTACAGTAGTAGTATGAATGTTTATGGGACTTATCAACCATTTTTGGATTGGATCTAATGTGAAGTGAAAATTTCTGGAAACTCAGTTTTGTCTCATGATGTTTTCCTAGAAGCTGTCTTGTGACAGAATGTTTTACTAAAGCAGACATATGAAAGCATATTTTGCTGAAGCAGACATGTAAGAGGAATGCTAGAGAGGGCACATGATGTTTAGAAAAAAATATAAATACAGCCCCACAGACAGTAAGAGGATGTTCTTTCATTGCTACATCTTACAATGTTTCCCTGGTCTTCCCTGGTCTTCACTTCATAGAGAAACACACCAAAGGACTTCTTATGGTATTCAGACTGATTCTTGTCATTTCTGCTGACTTGTGCTAATTCAGTGGAGCCTTACAGTTTCTGTTTGATCAATCAGCTGCTACTGACTCATGTTTAGAGTTTGCTATTGGACTGGACTGCTTATATCCTGACACCAAATATTGGAATTTTCCCCAAAGAACTACTTCTAAATAGGTCTTCAGCCACCTTTTCCTAATAAACTTCCTTCTCTGTTGACCTCTGGTCAAAAAGCTAGAAGGAAAGTTGAAGCATGTAAGAACCCCAATTAAAGTAGTTTTAAAAATCTAGGCATACACAAATGTCTGTTTTATGAGATGAGTCTCATAATTGGTACTGTTAAAAAGGTCAAGTGCTTGTTGATAGATGTGACATAGGTCCAAAGGAAGAACTCAATAGTATTATTTTGCTACATGTACATAGTATGAAAATGATTCTTAATGACTTATTGATATAACCATAACTCATTTGGTTTTTCAACCCTCGTTAAAAAATATTTTCTCCTCTTACTCCTGCTTCTCTACCTTGTCTATTGCCCTTTTGTTCCTCCTCTCTCCCCATTCCCTTCCCTCCTCTCTCCATGTGGTCATGACCAACCCCTACTTCTCTACTCTCTCCTCCTCTCTGCCTTTCTCTGCCTCTGCTAGCCTTTTAACTCCCCTCCCCATACCTTAAATAAACTCTAAAAAATATATTTTCTTTTCAACAGACAAAAATTAACAGAGATACTCTCATCTGGTCAATGTAAAGACAATAAGAGATTATAGAGTACTCACTCAGTCTTAAATGGAAGATATGAATCAAATGCCTCTCCTCCAAGATTCAAAGATCCTTGTGGAGGGTAAAAGATTGGTAGAACCAGATATTTAGGTGATAAAAAGCAAATCATTATTTTTCTAGATGCAACAATGCTGTTATACATATGAATTGACAATGATTATGACAGTACACACAAGATCTGTGGAAGAACAACTCAGATAAAAATACCACCATAGAAGCAGGAGTTGGGCATGAGATTCCATCACTACAGAGACTGTATTGGCATTTGATAGCTTCTATGAGATGGAGAGTCAGTTTTCTTTAAGGATATATCCCCTGTATGCCATCCCAGTTCCTACTTCCAAGACTATTTCAATAATACAAACTTGACTGGAAGGGGAAAAATGAGAAAATTCAAATATCCAACTTGGTAGGAATAATGATGAGACTAGAGAGTTAGAAAAGTGAGTGTGAATAGGTTAAAAGTTTATTAAATAAAATTCTTAAGAAGTTAACTAAAATGTTATTTTTTTAAAAAGAACATGGACATGAAATGGTAGAAGAAGACATGCACATAACACAAGCATGACTCGTGGTTGCCTGAGAAATCATTTTGAATTTATAATTCTTTTGAAATAAAAATGTATTGCTTATAAAAATAAAGAAGACATTTGAAAAAAGTATGCATAGTACAATACATACAAAGTGAATAAAGGAAGGGGAGATACTGTGAAGGAAAGTTTTATACAAGGAAGAAGGAATGGAGAAGAGCAGGTAATGCGGAGGATTGACCAACACTATGGATGTAAGAAGGCATATGGACACTTATGTTCATATAAAATAATTCAAAATTATTTTAAGAGAGTTTTAATTGAAGTACCCTTCACAGATGGATCATCCTAACCCCTAAGCATGAGTGAACAAATGGGAATACCAGCACTAGATATAAAATACCTCCCATGACTTATTGGACAGGAAGTTTCAATAGTCTTATGAAACAGCATGAGTTATTCCTGGTGCTCCTGGTTGCTACCATAACAAAATGATAAGACCTTATTGTTGGTAAGAATACATGCCATGATTGTTGAACATAAACAAATCAAGATGCAGTTGAACTGGAAGGTCTCTTTCTGTTTGCTAGCAAACATATGAGTAGAAAGGTGCTATGATGTCTGCTGGAAAAAAAAATGTCATCAACTGTGTTGTATAGCTATGATATACAATAACAACCTGCAAGGCAAGATGCATCCCTTGGTGCAATAGTAGCATTACTGTCATGTAGATAATCAACCTCTCATGGCTGGGAGAATTCATATCCAATCCAAAAAACATGTATAAAACACACATACGTACACACTCACACACACACACACACACACACACACACACACAAACACCACACACCCTCTGGGTGTCATATTCTCTAGAAGAGTACTTATTAATTTTGTTTTCTAATTTGACAGGAATAAAACTACCTTCTGAACATGTTTGTATGCATAGACAAATGTCACTTAGCTTGAATCAGAGTACCTTCTCTTTTGGTAAATTGTGATAAAGTCTAAGGCCTATGGTTATTCAAGGTATTGAAAATAAGAGGCTATTGAATGGTTGACACTAAATAAGACATTTATACCCCCTCCTTTAAGGTGCAGTGAGCATCATAGAAAAAGAGTAAGAAAGGATTTAAGATCCAGATAATACTCAGAAAGGTGAAAATCATATTCTGGGCATAGCATGGCCATTGCTATCATGAAATTACAGCAACTGCAGTGGCTCAGTGGCATGAATCACGTCTTCACAAGACTGGGCCTCTTTACTGTAAGTCATAGACAGAGACAATATTCAATTATTTCTACCCATCTTTGGAGAACTACTAGTTATTGACAGTTGTGAGAGAAAAGAAATATTTGTTTTCAGTGAGCCCACTAACCTTCAATGGGTACCTTCATATCCAGGCTAATGGAAGAGGCCTTGGTTACATCAAGGAGGAAGAGGACTAATGAGAGTGAGATCAAGAGATGAAAGATGTGTAGGAGGTAGAAGTAGTCAGAGCACACTACATACATGTATCAAGTTGTCAAAGAATAAATTTAATTAAAAGGACCTTCACTATTCTCTTTCTTCTCTTATTTTGCTCATCATTTTTATATAATAGACATGATTGTCTTTAAGGAACTCCTATTCAGTTTTGTTTATACAATCAGATGCAGGGTCTCAAGAAAGCAGGTTAAAAGGGGGGATGCTGATGGCAATATTCAGGATGCCATCTTCTCACTGAGCTTATTAAGCAATAAATATATTTTGATTGGTAATTTACATAATGTGATTAATGGCAAAGAATATGTCAGGGGAGCATTATGTAATGAAATTCATAACATAAGACTTAATTTTTAACCTATCTTTTTTCCTGACAAATTAACTTTCCAGAGGAATGAAGTAAAAGTGGTGATAGAAACAAAAGATTCACTTTGTTTCAAAGAGAACCAAAATGTATATGGTTTAAAGTTACTGTTCCCATTTCTCATTTCTGATTATAATCTCTTAGCTACTTATTTAATAACCATTATCCTAGCCCTTGAAATATCTCTAATAGAAAAAGTAAAATGAAATTATAGGGAAGAAAATAGTTGAAGAGCTTATGCCTGTGTTGAAGAAGCCATATCATCATCATCATCATCATCATCATCATCATCATCATCATCATCATCATCATCATCATCATCATCATCATCGTTTCACAGGGAAGATTAGAAATGAGGAAAGGAATATCTTTTACTTTCTGCATTCTCTACATCAACATCTGAATGTAATTAGCTTTCACATAAGTGCTTTTAATTTTATTCAAATATGAATATGAGACATGTAAATCTTTAATATGTTTTCCTATAGCTCCCTTAAATACCTTACATTGCAATATACTGAAAAAATTCTGATATCTGCTATTACAGTTGATAATAAAAATACAAACTCAGTAGGGAAAGGAAGATGACATGAAAGAATAAATATTAGACTTCTCTTACACAAACCCCACCTCTTGATGATTCTACTCTCACCAACATAAAGACATGTTTGTTTCTGAAGGTAAGAATTAAAAATAAAACCCCAAACACATCTACATATGAACAACAGTAAATGAGTAAATGAAATTAGTTGGTTGTATATGTATAGCTACATATCCACATGTGTGTGTGTATATATATATACATATATATGTATATATATGCATATATATGTATTTGTATGTGCATTAATTTAAATCATTAATTTAAAAGAAAGAGTGGTGGAGTTGTGTGAAGAATTGGAGGGAAGAAAGGAAGGGAAGGAAATAATGTAATACAGTACTCATGTATGAAATATGACCAAAGATATGCATTAAACTCATTCTTTGATAACCCCTTACAAGGGTTCACCATGGCTCTATAGTCAGTGTTAGTTCAAATTTTGGGAGTCTGACACAAAGTGGCTTATTTTAAGTATATTAAAGCACAGCACAATTTCATGAAAGTTATCCTGGTGATGATTAACTCAATCCTGCTTGCCCAACAAAGCTTACATAAATCTCCTTGAGGAACAAAGTAAGCTAAATACAGATCAGATCTGACTATATTGAGACTCTTTGTAAAGTCCATAAAGATAGGTTCTATACATTAACTGAAAAAAAGCCAAGCTTACATTAAGGATATGGAGGAGTGCAAGAAAGTCTCTAGCCACAGATAATACAAATGTCACTAGGCTAAAAACAACATTGGCTCCAGCCTTTTGGGTACATAACAGATATTGGATATCAGATATCCAAGGATAACAGATTCTTCCCTTGAAGGAACAACTGTGTATGCTTATAACATTTCAAGTTCCGCTAGTGCTTTTTTTTTTTTTTTTTTTTTGTATGCACAAAGACAGCTGTGCCTCCAACAATCCAGAAACTTAGCTTCATGGGATTTACCCAAAGAACCTGAAATTTTCAGTCTGCAAAAAAACTCCTATACATGAATGCATAAGCTTTGTTATTGTTGCCAATACTTTTAACACCAAAATATCCTTCAGTGAGTAAAGATAATTAAACTCTGTCGTATTTCAATGGCATAATATTACTTGGTGCTGAATACATACATAATGTATTCATTAATGGAAATACATTGAGGAAACTTAAATGCGTTTACTAAGTAAAAACAACTAATCTGAAAAAATTATGCCTGATCTGTTATCCCATCTGCATGGCCTCCTGAATAAGTTCAGATTAATGAGGATGATGGAAAGATTACAAGTTTTTAAGTGTGAGCAGTAGGTAAGGAAATCAGTAGATTGCCAGAGGACTTTCATTGTAGGGAGAGCACTCTGTATGTGGATCTATGGTGTCCTTTTGTAGTAGCTTACAGAAAGTACATCTTCATCATAGAAAGTGAACACAATAGTGAACTGTAGGTAGGTTTATTTGGATTTATCAATTAAAGCAAATGTAAATTTCTAGGTCAATATGCTTTTTTTAAACATGTGTGGATAAGAGCTTATGGGAAATATGCATTTTCAATGAAACTAAGGAAGTAAATAAATTCCAACTGTTAGACATGATCAGAAGGATGGTAATTCATTAAAATAACCAAAGAAAATCTCCAGGTTAATACTTCTAAAAACAAGATGGAATCTAAACTTATGAAGTAATGATAAACAATCTAAGTTTTACTTTGCAATTTTACTAGATCTTTTGTGAGAATGTTAGAATAGCAGTTGTGAAGGATACCTAAAAAGGACTTGAGTATTTTCGTAAATTTTAAATAAGACTGAATACAGTGAACTCAAAAATCCTATTGAGTTGTTCTTGGTATCAAGAGTCATTGGTTTCTCCTTAACATGCTGGTCATACCTTGCTTGAAGACTCCTCAATGACACTGACTGCATGAGCTGTCCTCATATGCATGCCTTGCCTATCACTGTCTCTAAAGTGCTGGCCCCTCTCCTTTCCCAAACTCTGAAAATTAAATATAAAGTGTGGCCCAAAAGAATCATGCAATTTTGCCAATTGTTATTGGTAGAAATGAGAAATTTGAGTAAGACTAGTGGCTAAGGATGTCAGACCTAGTGAACTGCCATGAGTTAAGTCGAGTGCCTTGATATGCATGTAATACAGAACTTGGAGATTTATTGGGATAGCTCAAGTGGCTATCAACTCTTATGAGCTTCATTTCTTCACTAAAGCCTATACTGCATGGTGTCCTACAATGAATTTTGCTTGAGCAAGTAGGCTCCTTCAATAAGGTAAGTAACAGAAGGGATCTTCGGGTACAGAGAAAAGCTTTTAAATATGTTGTAGGTGACTAGCCTGAGTCCAGAAACAACTGATCTCAGATAGATGACAAATAAGTATGCGATATTAGCGGCCATGTAACGGAATGGTGCTGTATTTGACCCACTTATCCATGATGTCAACACTGTTCCATTGAGTATAAATTCAGTTAAAAATCACCAAAGTGAAGAACAAATTATAAAAATTAACAGCAGCAATAATACAATAAGAATCATAATAGAAAATGTCCCAAATGCGTCAGCAAATAATCATCACTATCCTAATAAACGGAGGAAGAAGATGGAAGAGGACAGGAGATGGAGGGGAAGGGAAGAAGGATGAGAGGGGGTAGAGAAGAGGAGAGGCATAAGAACAATTAAACATCTAAGAATATAGAACACAAGATAGGATAGATTGTCAGTCTTTAGAATCAAGTTTCCTGGCAAAGCACAAGAAGGATAATAGGAGTTGAAAGGCAGACAAAAACTAAGTAGGAGGGATTGATCATAAGACATGAATGCTCTCAATTTCACAGTATTTTAAGAAATACCAACATGAATAAAAAATAAAAGGATTGAGAAAATGTAGAAAGTCATGAAATAGAATTAATGTTCAAGAATTAAAAGCTTCAATGATGTGAATATGACCATTGTTTCCCAAACATAAATTGAATAAGATTTCCAACCAAATGACAGATATAAGTACCCCTCTCTACTTTTGTGTTTTCTATTTTTCTTCCTTCCTTTTGAATGTGACACTTGACAATGTGCTAAATAAATTTATCTATGTAAGTTCATTGGTTGAAAAACCAGATAATTATTTTATTTTTTATTTTTTATTAATAATTTTGTATCCCAAGCTACATTTTCCCCTCCATCCTTTCACCTCAGTCCCTCCTCTCTCCTCTTTCCTCACTCAGTCCATTCCTCCTTTTTATCTTCATAAAAAGGCAGGACTCCCAAGGATATTAATCTAATGTGGCATATCAATATGCCTAGGCACCTCCCTTCAGATTAAGGCTGGATGGGGCAATACCATATTCCTATACTATCTACTATGCAATTCTCTGTGAGTTCCTATGAGGCTTTTCTTCAGGATTCCCAGAACTCCTCCTAATGTTTGGCTATAGTCTCTGATGACAATTGGGCTAGGCATAAATCTTTGAGTGTAGAAGAATATTAATAGGGATTTGGTTTTTTGCCAGTTATGTTTGGCTCTACTCTAAGTCTCTGTGCTATCCAGTCTCTAGGTTCTGGCCCTCTAGGCAGTGCCAGAGATGAGCTCCCTCTTGTGGCATAGGTCTCAAGTTGAACCAGACATGGGTTGAACAGTCACACAATTTCTGCTATACCTTTACCCGACTCAGCACAGCCTGTAAACAGAACAAGTTGTATGTTGAAGGTTATGTTGCTGTATTAGTTTTTTAGCCCCTCCACTGAAGTCTTTGCCTGGTTATAGAAGATGGCCAATTCAGGCTCTGTTTTCCTCATTACTAGGAATATTAGCTATAGTCACCTTCATAGATTCCTGGTATTTTCCATGTTGTATGTACTGTTGGGCCTGCTGCTGAGACATATGGCTGAGGCTCTCTCTGGTGCTGGGAAATGTGGGCAGGGTACATTAGTCAAAAAGGAGGCAATACATAAATGAGATATTTAGTTGTAAGAAGGAGAAAATAGGCCAGTCAAGTAGAGAGAAGGAAAAGAGAGGAAGGAGAGGAGAGAGAGAGAAAGTAAATAAAAGAAAATAAGAGAACAAGAAGGCAAGAGGAGAGAACAAAGAGCAGGAAAGAGAGGAAAGGCAAGAGAGGAAAGAGGGCAAGAGAAAGAGACACAGCAAGAGAGGAGAGAAACAACAAGAGAGAGAAGAGAAACAAGAGAGGAACAAAGAGCAAGAGAGCAAGGAGGGGTCAAACCACCCCTTATATTGTACAGGGCATGGCATGTCTGGCTGTGGTCGGATGACTGGGGTAGGGTCCAGCTAGAATGCTGGGAGCTTGATACATTGTCTGCCTGATAGAGCACACATCTCCTGTGGGGGCAGCTGTGAAGAGTTGTGACTGAAGCAGAAGCCAAGGGCTCAGGAGTTATAGCTGAGCTCCTTCTGCCCCCTGCAAGCAGAAAACCTCCCACTGAGGCTCCAGCACTCAAGGCCATTACTCCACTGAGCCTAAGTTGTCTGAACAGACCACTGCCCTACACTTCCCCACATTTCCATTCCACTAGTTTCTACTCAAGTCTAAGTGGGTCAAAGACCTCAACATGAAATCAGATACACTGAACCTGATAGGAGAGAAAGTAAGGAATAATAGCCTTGAATGCATTGGTACTGAAGCACTGGTACTAAGATCAACAATTAATACATGGGACCTTGTGAAACGGAAAAGTTTCTATAAGGCAAAAGACAGTGCCAGTAGGACAAACAGCAGCTTATAGAATGGGAAAAGATCTTCAACAACCCTACATCTGACAGAAGGCTTATTTTCAAAATGTATAAAAAACTCAAGAAACTAGACACCACCAAACCAAATAACACAATTAGAAAGGAGGTACAAATCTAAATCGAATTCTTAACAAAGGAATCTCAAATGGTGAGAAGCACTTAAAGAAGTATTCACCATCCTTAGTTATCATGTAAATGCAAACTAAAACAACTCGGAGATTCCATCTTATACCTATTAGAATATCTAACATCAAAATCACAAATGACAACTCATTGTTGCTGAGGATGTGGAGCAAGAGGAGCATTCTTCTATGGCTGATGGGAGCCACTTTGGAAATAAATATGGTGGTTTCTCAGAAAACTGGCAATTGATCGAACTGAACACCCACTTATACCACTCCTGAGCATATACCCAAAGGATGTTCCATCATAGTACAAAGAATTTGCTTGACTAGGTTCATAGCAGCTTTATTCATATAGCCAGAAATTGGAATCAACCCAGATGTCTCTAAATTGGCAGTTAAATAAAGAAAATGTACATTTATACACTGGAGTATTACTCAGATGTTAAAAACAATAGCAGCATGAAATTTTCAGGCAAATGGGATTAGAAAAATTCATCCTGAGTGAGGCAACTCAGATAAGTGGATATTAGCTGAAAGGGTTAAACGTGCTACAACATACAGATCCAGAGAAGTTAAGTAACAAGGAGATCTCAAGGCTAGAAGCATTCATCTCTCAGGGAAGATGAAATAGAACAGACATCTCGGGTGGAGGAGTGGAGTGATCTCAGGTAGAGGGGTGGGGTGGGGGTAGAGGGGATGAGAACAGGAGAGATCGATCAGGTTGTGGAAGAATGGAGGGAATCTTGAAAACCAAATAAGTTTATGAAATATACAAATAGGCATCAGAAAGTGCTAGTACGTATATTTCTATGACATAAAGAGATAAAACAGAAAACAAAATGCAATACAGACATTAGAATTGAGGATTGAGAGTATGTGTATATGTGTGCACATGTACACGAGCACAAATACATTACAAAGCAAAATAGATTAGTGTAAAAAATCATAGAAATCTTTGTCTATCCATGTTAGTAATCATACTTGGTAAAAGAAAAAAAGAGAAAATAAAATTACTTTTAATTTATAATTTAAAGAAAAATAACAGAGTTTTATAATATTTGAGCTGTATAAAAAAGAAATTATGCAGAATGTTTATAAACTCAAGTTAGAAATTATTTGGAAGTACAAAGAACTTGGAATGAGATGGAGAAGAGCAAATCACAACCTGCATATGCTGTATGAAAAAAATTTCAATAAAAAATAAACAATAACATTGAGCAAAATTTAAAAGCATAAAAGAAAAATATTTTAAAATATAGATTAAATGGCAATTAATGATTGTCTGGAGTTCTTTTGATATGAACTAATATCCAGTTGTGATTAAAACACAACTTTAATATTTATTGCATTCCTATGAAGTAAAAATGTATGTAGAAATATTAAAGCAAAACCAAGATATAAATGTTTATATTTCAATATGTATATATGTATATATACATATATATATATGTGTGTGTATATATATTTAGGTATATATAAGTTTGACTAGAAACAGATATTTCTGTTACTGTTGGGTACAGGGCAAGAGACTACAGTATTAATTTTCATAAATGTTTTCCATTTTTAGAGGCAATTACAAATATTAAGATTTTAATTACTGGGAAGTGAAGCTCATTTCTGATTTGTTGCTACAGAATCTGGCACTGCAGAATGTTACCTAAAGTCCATGCTATCTAATTGCTAAGTACTTTGCCCAAATGGTTTGCATGCCTAATCTCATTTTTCCACTCACATTACCACTCCCACAAACTTCCCAGTTTTCAAATGAGGAAATATTCTTACTTCATTGAGCACCTAGGAAGTGTGGGTGCCAGAATTCACAAGCAGGGAACTGGACCTGGGAGAGCTTATTCTTAGCCAGCTAAAACTGAAAGTAGATACAGAAGAAAACCATCTTTTATTGGAAAGCAGGAATTAGGAAGGTCCTATCCTCATCACCAAAAGTATCTCATCTGTTTTGCTGGTGGATCAACCCCTGGTGGAGCTTTTCCAGTGACCTACTGCTTTCTTGTCTGGGCACTGCTGCCAGATTTGTTTGTGCTGTTAAGCTGGGTCCTGTTATTCAGTCTTTCTGATGTAAAGTTCAAAGCAAGAACAACAAGGAAAGGAAATTAACATTTTTTAAATTCTTTAAAGGATCATCTTTCAACTTCTTTTTTATTATTTATTTATTTATTTATTATTTTCTTTATTTACATGTAAATTTCTCCATTCCCAGTTTCACCTCCAAAAAACAAAGAAACAAACAAAAACAACCAAAACAAACCCCTGTTGCCTCCCCCCTCCCCATGCCTGCCACCCCGCCCTCTCCCACTTTCTGGCCCTGGCATTCCCCTACACTGGGGCACAGAACTTTCACAGGGCCGAGCTCCTCTCCTCCTATTGATGATTGAATTTGCAATCCTCTACTATACACATGCTGCCTGAACAATCATTTCAACTTCTTGATGAATGATTCCCTTTTGCCTGATCCCCTAGCTTAGTAAATATTTGATCTGATGAGATTGGTATTCCTAGAGATGAAGATGTTAAGGGTTGTGAGCCAACATGTGATTGGTTACTCCTTATCATCAACCTTTACAAGTGCAACAAGTGCCCTGAACAGCCGAGTCAACTGAGAAGCAAACTCCCTTGCAGATGCAATGAATTCTCAAACATTTAGTGCGGTCTGACATCCTCTTCTCATCAGGCATGCACTGGGTACATGTGTACATGTAGGTAAAACATGCATACAAATAAAATAAAATAATTCTAAGAAATATACAATGAGGGGCTGGAGAGATGCCTCAGCAGTTAAGAGCACTGACTACTCTTCCAAAGGTCCATGAGTTCAAATCCCAGAAACCACATGGTTGCTCACAACCATCCACAATGAGATCTGATGTCCTCTTCTGGTGTGTCTGAAGACAGCTACAGTGTACATAGATGTAATAATAAATAAATCTTTTAAAAAAGAAATATGCAATGAAAACAAATATTATAGATAATTTGGTTGCTGAATATATCTGTTGGCTTAAATTTTAATCTATAAGTGAAATGAATTGAACCATACTCTGTTTTTCAAAGTGTATGAATACTTTTATACATATTGAATACATGTATTTTATTTTATACCTTTTCCTATTCACAGCTTTCAATTCAATCTCTATTAAGGATTTCTCGCATTTTATAAAAGAGTACAAACCATGATCTCTGTTCTTTGAATATCCCTGCGCTTGGCATTTTAATTCCATTGCACTCTAACTTGTAAGACTAGAATGACTTCTGAATTTTCTTTATACAAGTGTCACTCTTGATCATGAGTTTCTCATTTCTATACCAACAATCTAGGAACTGACCACACCCTCTTGAGTAAACCCATTAGTCTTTTCCCATGGGATCCAACACTGCTTGTTGATACCTGACTTCCAGCCCTGCATTCTGATTTGCATTGCCTGAGTGCATCTGGTGGCCGTCACTGCACTGTCAGCTCTTTGGGTGCATAGTTCAGCGCATGACACACTGTAGATAATCACTGTGTGCTTATTAAATGCCTACATCATTTGCTCAAGAATACACACTGCTATCAGAACAATGCATACTAGCAGAGCAGTGCCTTGCTGATTCTAGTATTCCATCCTGTGGAGCTGTTTTCAGTGACTATGGCTACCCTAAGTGCCATGTTCCAACATGGGAACAGTTTCATTAAGTTTTATAGTTTTATAGAAGAAAAATATCGTATGTAAAGAAAGCTTAAAATATATTGGTGGGAACAATGGAGTGATAGTTATAGCAAAATAGGAGAGGCTTTTCCCTGTAGGCCTAATATGCTATCTGATGACATTTTTAGAATTTAGGTTGGAAGCTAGTAATGTACTAAGTTAATAGATTCCAAAAGATTTTTTTAGTTTCTTTTTTTTTTTTTCTGTCTGTTGTTTGATGCTAGTTCCATCATGGAGGAGGGCTAGAGATGGCAACTTAGGGGCATAATGTTTTCCATACCACAAACCATTGAATCAGTATTGACAGACACAGCTTCTTCCCAGGAATTTTGGTTTACTAGGTTTACAGTGTTCATATGGGTTCCGTAAGTACCAGTCTCTCTTTGTTTTAGGAACCATCCACTGTAAATCTCAGTATGCAAAGATTTTTTTTTCTCATTATTTTTAAGGCTGTGGTTTAGCCAATGACAGCAACTGTCAGGTAATGATGGACACTGAGTGGCACAAAATGCTTTATGGTCTTATCATCACCTCACCTGCTTTGGTGAAAAGAAAAGTTTCATCTTCTGGCTTCAATAACTAATAAACTGCTGCCCAAGATGGTATCTAGGATGACCTGCCATTGAAATCATGCCATATCAGACATGACAATAACAACTGACATAGCATTTACTTGGCTTGAAGTTCAGGCAAAAATAGAAATTATTCATACATTTATCAGGAAGTTAAAAGTTGGTCTTATAAAAGTAGACATGCTAATTCCCCCACTGGTTGTTCTGTCCTTGAACCTTACATCAGAAGGATGGAAGAGGGCCCTTCTTAAGAGCACAAATAAATATGTCAACAGTACCCAGACAAGAAAGCACTAGATCCTAAAGCTCTACCAAGGGTTGATCCATCAGCAAAACCGAGGAGATACATTTGGTGATGAGGATTGGACCTTTCTAATTTCTGCTTTCCAATAAAAGATGATTTTTTCTTCTGCATCTTCTTTCAGTTTTAGCTGGCTAAGAATAAGCTCTCCCAGGTCCAGCTCCCTACTTGTGAATTCTGGCACCCACACTTCCTAGGTGCTCAATGAAGTAAGAATATTTACTTCTGTGTGACTGGTTTTCTTCATTTGAAAACTGAGAAGTTTATGGGAGTGATATTGGGAGCGGAAAACAAGATTAGGCATGCAAACCATTTGGGGGGATTATTTAGCAATTAGATAGCACTGACTTTAGCTAACATTCTGCAGTGCCGGATTCTGTAGCAACAAGTCAGAAATGAGCTTCACTTCCCAGCAATTAAAATCTTAATAGTTTTATTTGCCTCTATGAATGCAAAATGTTTTATGAAAATTAATACAATAGTTTCTTGCCCTGGCAGAGGCATGCATATGGCCTGGCAGTCAGGACATGATACAGAGTTAGGAAGCATACTGGCCTGTGGTACCTCAGACACCAGGTAGTAGCAAGAGTAGGCTACAGGATCAAAGGTGAGGGATGTATTGGGAGTTCACAAGCATGCAAGGAGCCCCAGATGGCAGGTACTGGAGGATGGATAGACTAGTAAATGCTGGTGAGACAAGTTTGGAGTGGGCAGGCCAGAAGAAGTGGATCTATGCTTCAGAGGTGTGTTAGTAGGGCATCTCTGGTCCTAAGAGGTAGAATGCAGACTACATCAAATCAGAAGTGTGAGGCTGTGGAACACAGTACCTTACCTTTTTACAACCCACTCACTGAGCCCACCAATTTCCTCTCCTATCCAAACAAATTTATACAAAGTACAACCCCAAGAGGGGAGAAACCCCAGCCTGCAACTGAAGAAGAAAGCTGACCTGACCTTCAACAGAAAACAAGAGGCCAAAAAGAACCTGTGTTTTCCAAACGTTGCAAATCTAATAAGGTCTCCAATGAGGTATTTTAAAATAAATAAAATTTGTAAACAGTTTTTAATGTGGATCCACGATTTCCTAGCATTTCCCCACTACCCCTTTTGGTCTTTCTCTTTAACCAGCCTTCATTCCTCGGTGACTCTCAATAATCAGATTGCCAGAGTTGCCACATTTGACTGAGACCCAAGTAAAAACATGGTATTCTTATTCTGACTCTTTCTCTGGTATCTCTAGACTTATTCTCAGCTCTGTTGTGGCTGCTCAAAGAAGCCCCTTCTCCCACCCCACCCTATCTTACAGGGACTCTTTTGGTACAGATTTGACTCCCCTATATCTTCCCTGCTACTCCTTCCAACCTTTCCTTCTAGTCTACCTCCACTTCTTTATGAGTCTCACCAAGCCATAGAACTGCTCCTTCCTTGGGCCAGGAAGCAGGAGAGGGTGGGTTGGTGAGCAGGGCGGGGGCGGGGGAGGAAACAGGGTTATTTTTATGTTTTGTTTTGTTTTGTTTTGTTTTATGTTTTTTGTTTTTTGTTTTTTGGAGGGAAACCAGGAAAGGAGATATCATTTGAAATGTAAATAAAGAAAATATCTAACTAAAAAAGAAAAAAAGAAAGAAAAGAACTGTTCCTTCCTAGGGAATGCACATCTACCACACTTGTCTAGGACCAAGATTAGGAAAACATAACCAAATAATGATACATCCACCAAACAAATATAAGACCAGATATCTTCTCCAAGAAATGCTTTAAATGGTATAAGTCGAGATGTCTAGGTCCCAGGACAAGAAGACAAGCATAGGCAACTAAGACAATATGCATCCTCCCAAATCCAGCAACCTTATCATCTTAGGCACTGAGAAAATCAATATAGCTGAAGTAGAATATAAAGACTTGAAAAATAGAAATTTTGTATAGGACCAAGAAACTTAAAGAGGATATGAAAGAATACCTCGCAGATAAAGACTGTGAAAATACAGTGAACTTAAATAATGAAAGCAATTCAAGATAGGAAAGTAGAATTTGAGAAATAAAATAATGAGAGAAAAATGCAGAGATTAAAACTGGAAATGAAAAATTCAGAAGGTCGAACAAAATTTCAGAGATCAATGCATTTTTCAAACTCCATCAGAAATGTTCTTCTTGCAATAGAGAGTAGTTAACACAGAGACCCAACCTGGACAATATGCAGAAATGAGTCTTTAAAATATTTAGGCCTAAATAGTATGTCTTTATCAAATGCTATCTTAGTCACTTTTATACTGCTGTGATAAGGCACCATGAGCAAGGCAACTTATAAAAGAAGAGGCTTGTTGGGTTTAAAAATTCAGAGCACTAAGGGAGGGAATATGGTGACAGGCAGGCAGGCATGATACTGGAGCAATTGTTGAAATTATATCTGATCCATAAACATAAAACAAAGAGAGAGAGAGAACTAGGGAGAGAGCGAGAAAGGAAGGAGAGAGAAAGGGGCAGAGGGAGGGAGAGAGCAGAGAGAGAGAGAGAGAGAGAGAGAGAGAGAGAGAGAGAGAGAGAGAGAGAGAATTGGAAGTACCTTAGTGCCTTGGACTTTTAAAACCTTGAAGCTGATTCTCAGAGACACCCTCTGAAACAATGCCAATGCTACACCTCTTGATCCTACCAAATGGGTACCAAGCATTCAAATATATGCAGCTATGGAGGACCTTCTCATGGAAACCATCACAAAAACTTCTCCTCAAGTCTCAAAGATCTGTGTGGAAGAGGAGCCAGAAAGACGTAAGATCCAGAGAAGGTAGTCACACAAACATAAAAATAACATCAAAAATAATAGGAAGCAACAATCACTAATTCCTTAATATCTCTTAACATCAGTGGACTCAGTTCCCCAATAAAAAGACATAGACTAACAGACTGGATACTTAAACAGGACCCAGCATTTTGCTGCATACAGGAAATACACCTCAGTGTCAAAGATAGACACTATTCTTGAGTAAATGGCTGGAAAACAATTTTCCAAGCAAATGGTCCCAAGAAACAAGCTGGAGTACTTATTCTAATATTGAATAAAATTGACTTTCAACCAATTGTTATCCAAACGGATAAGGAAGGACACATCGTACTCATCAAAGGAAAAATCTACCAAGATAAATTCTCAATTATGAACATCTATGTTCAAAATGTAAGGGCACTCACATTCATAAAAGAAACTTCACTAAAGATCAAAGAACACATTGAACCTAACACAATAATAATGGAAGACTTTAATACATAACTCTCAGCAGTGGAATGATCTGGAAACAGAAACTAAACAGAGACATGGTGAAACTTACAGAAGTTATGGACCAAATGGATTTAGTGGATATTTATAGAACATTTCATCCTAAAACAAAAGAATATACCTTCTTCTCAGCACCTAATGATACCATTTCCAAAATTGACCATATAATTGGTCACAAAACAGGCCTAAACAGATACAAGATTGAAATAATCCCATGCATCCTATCAAAGCACCATGGACTAAGGCTGGTCTTCAACAGCAACAAACACAACAGAAAGCCCACATACACATGGAAGCTGAACAACACAACAATGATAACTTGGTCAAAGAAGAAATAAAGAAATTAAAGTCTTTTTAGAATTTAATGAAAATGAAGGCACAAAGTACCAAGACTTATGGGACAAAAAGAAAGCATTGCTAAGAGCTCATAGCTATTAGTGCCTCCAAAAAGAAACTGGAGAAAGCATAAGCTAGCAGCTTGATAGCATACTTCAAAGCTCTATAACAAAAAGAAGCAAACACACCCAACAGGAGTAGATGGCAGAAAATAATCAAATGCAGGGCTGAAACCAAACAAGTAGAAACCAAAAGAACTATACAAAGAATCAACAAAACCAGGAGCTGGTTCTTTGAGAAAATCAAGAAGATAGATAAACCCTTAGACAGACTAACCAGAGGGCACAGAGACAGTATCCAAATTAACAAAATCAGAAATGAATAAGGAGACATAACAACAGAAACAGAGGAAATTCAAAAATAGTCAAATCTTTCTACAAAACCTATATTTAACAAAACTGGAAAATCTGGATGAAATGGACAATTTTCTAGACAGATACTAAATACCAATGTTAAATCAGGATCAGATAAATTATCTAAACAGTCCCATAAACCCTAAAGAAGTAGAAGCAGTTAACAGTCTCTCAACCAAAACAAAAAAAGCCCAGGACCAGGTGGGTTTAGTGCAGAGTTCTATCAGACCTGCAAAGAAGACCTAATACCAATACTCTTCACACTATTCTGCAAAATAGAAACAGAAGGAACACTACCAAATTTGTTCTGTGAAGCCACAGTTACACTTACACCTAAACCACATAAAGACCCAACAAAGAAAGATAACTTCAGACCAATTTCCCTTATGAATATCAGTGTAAAAATACTCAATAAAATTCTTCCAAATTGAATCAAAGAACACATCAAAATGATCATTCACCGCCATCAAGTAGGCTTTATCCTAGAAATACAGGAATGGTTCAATATATGGAAATCCATTAATGTAATCCACTACATAAACTAAAAAAAGGAGACCACATGATCATTTTTTCATTAGATGTTGAAAAAGAATTTGACCAAATTCAACATCCCTTCATGTTAAAAGTCATGGAAAGATCAGAAATTCAAGGCCCATATGTAAACATTAGTAAAAGCAATATACAGCAAACCAATAGCTGACATCAAAGTAAATGGAGAAAAACTTGTAGCAATCCCACTAAAATCAGTCTGCCCACTGTCTCCCTATCTATTCAATATAGTACTTGAAGTTCTAGATAGAGCAATTAGACAACCAAAGGAGGTCAAAGGGATACAAATTGGAAAGAAAGAAGTCAGATGACATGGTAGTATACTTAAGTGACCCCCAAAATTCTAAATGACTCCTACAGCTAATAAAAAAAATTCAGCAAAGTGGCTTGATATAAAATTAACTCAAACAAATCAGTAGCCTCCCTGTACTCAAGGGATAAACAGGCTGAGAAAGAAATCAAGACAACAACACCCTTCACAATAGGCACCAAAATATAAAATATCTTGGTGTGACTCTAACCAAACAAGTGAAAGATCTGTATGACAAGAACTTCAAGTCTCCAAAGAACAAAATTGAATATCTCAGGAGATGAAAGATCTCCATTGCTCATGGATTAACAGGATTATTATAGTAAAAATGTCCATTTTGCTGAAAGCAATCAACAGATTCAGTGCAATCCCCACCAAATTCCATCTCTATTTTTCATAGAGTTAGAAAGAGAAATTCTCAAATCCATTTGGAATAACAAAAGTCCAGGATAGTGAAAATTATTCTCAACAATAAAAAAATCTTCTGGGGGAATCACCATCCCTGATCTCAAGCTCTACTACAGAGCAATACTCATAAAAATGGTATGGTATTGGTACAATGATGGGCAGGTAGATCAATGGAATAGAATTGAAGACCCAGAAATGAACCTACACACCTATGGTCACTTAATCTTTGACAAAGGAGCTAAAACCATCCAGTGGGAAAAAAGACAACATTTTTAACAATCAGTGCTGGTTAAACTGGCAGTCAACATGTAGAAGAGTACAAATTGATCCATACTTATCTCCTTGTACAAAGCTCAAGTAGAAGTAGATCAAGGACCTCCACACAAAACTAGATACTAATCTAATAGAAGAGAAAGTGGGGAAAAGCGTCGAATACATGAGTACAGGGGAAAAGTTCTTGAACAGAACACCAACTCTAAGATCTATAATCTACGATCTAAGATCAAGAATCTACAACTGGGACCTCATAAAATTGCAAAGCTTTTGTGAGGCAAAGGACACTGTTAATAGGACAAAAAGGCAACCAACAGATTTGAAAAAGATCTTTACCAATCCTACATCCAATAGAGAGCTATACAAAGAACTAAAGAAGTTAGACTCCCGAGAACCAAATAACCCTATTTAAAACTGGGGAACAGATCTAAAAAGAATTCTCAATGAGGAAACTTGAATTGAAGAGTACCTTAAAAAAATGTTCAACATCCTTTCATCAGGGAAATGCAAATCAAAACAATCCTGAGATTCCACCTCGCACTAGTCAGAATGGCTAAGATGAAAAACTCAGGTGACAGCAGATGCTGGTGAGAATGTGGAGAAAGAGAAACATTCCTCCATTGCTAGTGGGATTGCAAGCTGGTACAACCACCCTGGAAATCAGTGTGGCAGTTCCTCAGAAAATTGGACATAGTACTACCTGAGGACCCAGCTATACCACTTCTGGGCATATACCCAGAAGATGCTCCACTATGTTCATAGCAGCTATATTTATAATAGCCAGAAGCTAGAAACAACCTAGATGTTACTCAGCAGAGGACTGGATACAGAAAATGTGGTACATTTTCACAATGGAATACTACTTTCCTATTAAATCAATGACTTCATGAAATTTGCAGGCAATTGGATGGAACTTGAAAATATCCTGAGCAAGGTAACTCAGTCACAAAAGAACACACATGGTATACAACCACTGATAAGTGGATATTAGCACAAATGTTTGGAATACCAAAGATTCAATTCACAGACCATATGAAGCCTAAGAAGAAGGAAGACCAAAGTGTGGATGCTTCAGTGCTTCTTAGAAGGGGAAACAAAATACTCACAGGAGGAAATATGGAGACAAATTGTGAAGCAGAGACTGAAGGAAAGGCCATCCAGAGACTGCCCCACCTCAGGATCTATCCCATATACAGTCACCAAACCTGGATGCTATTGTGGATGCCTCGCAGTGCTGGCTGACAGGAGCCTGATATGGCTGTCTTCTGAGAGGCTCTACTAGAGCCTCACAAATACATAGGCAGATGCTCACAGCCAACCATTGGACTGAGAGAGGTTTCCACGACGGAGGAATTGGAGAAGGGACTGAAGGAAATGAGAGGGTTTTCAGCCTCATGGGGAGAACAACAGTGTAAACAGGCCAGACCCCCGGAGTTCCTGGAGACTAGACCACCAACCAAAGTGTACAAATGGTGGGACCCATGGCTCCGGCTGCATATATGTCAGAGGTCTTGTTGGAAATCAGTGGGAGGAGTGGCCCTTGGGCCTGAGAGTGTCCAATCCAGTGTAGGGTAATGCCAGATCTGGAAGTTTGGAGTGGGAGGGCAGGTGGGGGAGCACCGTCATAGAGGCAGGGGGAGGGGACATGGCATAGGGGGTTTCTGAAGGAAAACCCTGGAAAGGGGAAAACATTTGAAATGTAAAGAAAATATCCAATAAAAATTCCCTTAAAAAAGGGGGGAAACAAAGCTAGTTTATGCTGATCCCAAACCCAATAAAGAAATAGCATAAATGAAAGTGTTAAACTGTAGAACAATTTTTATGAACATAAATGTAAAAATTCATAATAAAATCCTTGGATTCTTTCATCATTTCAATAGATTTAGAAAATTCTTTTAACCTAATCCAGCATCCTTTCTTGATAAAAGCCATGAAGAAGAGGGAGAGGGATAGAAGAACAATATCTAAGAATAATAAACCCTTTCAAAGAATTGTTTGAGAATTAGTTGCTTTCTGATTGTAACTTTGGTTGCTCAGCAGGGGGAAATTCATATCTGACTCTGTAAACCTGATCAAACACCATGGCTAAAGGTGTCATAGATCCTATGAAGAAATTTAATGTTGTTGTTTTTCTAAACACACTTTGAGTGAAAATATTTTCTAATTATGTTTATACCTATAGATGAATATTGTTCTCACCTTTAATCATAAACCCATCTCTTTATTTAAATTAGACATTACAACCACTACCTCTAAAGTCCAGGAACATCACAGAAGAGAGCAGGAAAAAGAATATGAGAGACAAATGATAGAAAGGAGGGATGTGAAGTTCTATCTCTTAGGCATAGCCAGATACTATAATTATGAACTCATCAGCTGTATTTATTTATTTGCACAAGACTAGGCCTGTCAAAATTCAGTCATGGATACAGGAGAGGCTTGTGGGACCCAACACCTCCCTGAAGAAATACTTATTGATGGATACTGAAGAAGAAGGATTCACTGGCTCTGGTAGTGTAGTCACATGTAAGTCACTCCAACTCATGCACTAGTGGATAGCTCTGTACTCACGTGCACGTGAATGGCCTTAGTTAAATTGGCAGGGATGGAGGTTGGTGAAGGTGGCAGAGGAGTAGAATGTGATGTGTGTAATCAGAGTGAATCATAAAAGAAGAAATATAAATGGCCAGATCAACATATGATAAGGTTTTCAACAAGTTTAATCATCAAGCAATTGCCAATTAAAATAGTTTTGTGATTTCATCTCACCCCAATCAGAGTGGCTATAATCAAAAGACAAAAATAATAATGACTACAAATGTGGGAAATGTGGAAACTTTATCAATTGTTAGTGAGATTATAAACATGTGACTGTTACCAAAATAAATTTGGAGATTCCTTAATACACAAACAGAACTACACTGTAACCCATACATCACATGTAGCTCTTGAGTTGATACTCAGAAACCTGAAAGTCAATGTACAACAGAAATACATTCACACATCCATGGTTTTTACTGCACTATTCACCATAGCCAGATAATGGATCAGTCTGTATGTTTCTCAATAGATAAATAAACAAAGAAATATGATATTTATGCATGAATAATTTTTCATTCATAAAGAATATTGAAATAGTGATATTTACAGTATTTATTTATGGATTATGGTTGGTTTGAATGGGAATGGCCATAGTAGGCTCATGTTTGAATACTTGGTCCTCATGGTAGAACTGTATGGGTAGGATTAGAAGATATGGCCTTACTGGGGGGGTCCAGGCCTTGAGATTTTTAAAAGACTCACAACATTCTCAGTTTCTCTCTGCCTCTTGCATTTGGATCAAGATGAGAACCTTCAGCTGCTATTCCCACTGTGATGCCTTTGCTTCACCATCATAAACTCTAATCCTGTAAAACCATCTCAATTAAATGTTTTCTTTTATAATTTGCCTTGGCCATGGTATATGTTACAGACACAGTCAAGTAACAAGGACATGGCTATAACTACAAAGCATTATAGTAAGTGAAAGTAGCCAACTCAGACCAAAAATATTGCAAACTGTTTTCTTACATATGCAAAAGCTAAACTAGAAATTACATATATATGATATATGTAATATAGCAAATGACAAGGAAGTCAAGAAAATGAAGGAAGAGATCATAAGAGGAGAGTGTATAATGGACTTACATGTGATAAGGAAATAGAAAAAAGGCCGCTCTGTGGGGTGTAAGGGAATAAGCCAGATGAAGAAGATGATATGGGGGAATAATAGTGGAGGAGTAGAATAAATAAGAACAAATTGTAGCCTACAACCACACACACTACCTTGAAAATGGTCCATCTCATGTAATTGCATCTACACTTATAACTCAGAGTCGATTCTTTTGGTGCTATCCCACATTTCCTGAATGTTCTTCTGTGTTTTTCAAATGTTTTTTTATATATTCTTTGTTTAGGTCATTTATATCTTTTGCTTTGTCTCTGAATCCTAATAGTCAGTCATTTGTTTGATTCGTTCTACTTATAAAGTCTCTTCTTGAGTTGTCTAACTGACACACTACATTTTTCAATTCCATCTTCCTTTCAGCTTCTACTTCAGTTTTTCTATTCCTTCATTGAATTCATTAGCCAAGTATTGAAGTATCTTTGTCATTTCTCTCAGTCCTGAACTTGTATTTTCTTGAACACCGCTCAAGTTTTTGTTGATATTATCTTAGACCTGAATAACATGTTTTTCATATTTTATCTAAATTCTTTGAATTCTTTGAAAAAAGTTTAAGATTTTTTTAAAAAATTTTGTGCCTAAATTTTTACCTGTGTGCTTTTTACTAGACACAATTTCTATAGAACTAGTGGGCTTAATGGAAGATATGCTATTTTTGCCAGTCACGTTTTTGTTTTGATTTTTATCTTAGGCATTTTAACTTCTTTCTTTGGAAAAGTGTCTAATATGATAATGTGGGTTTTTCTGTATGGGGTCAGTGCAAGAGCTGAGTGACATGTCTAGGCCAGATCAAGTTTTGGATGAGTTGTTTAAGTGAACCAGGCAAAGATAATTTTCAAACTGTGTGCCTAAAATGAGACTGGTAGGTTCAGAGATGGTAAGGGATGGATGAAAGCAATGTCTCACCAGTCAAAGGTGTTTCTTGAATAAAGCAGGTTTGAAGGCCACAGATTTGGACCTAACTGTGTAGATGTGTTGATAACCACAAGCAGTAGATATAGAGCTATAAAGAGGTGATGGGAAATGGAAGAAACAATGAATATGGCAAAGGTGGCTCACAAACAAAGTAGGCTCATGGATTGCATGTCTAGAATTAGGCTTATGGACTTACAGATCTATCTTGCTATTTTTATTACATTATTGAAGGCACACAGTCAATTTAAATAAATTAGTAATGAGATATACTTAATGCTCATCCTCAAAGATATTATTGTTAGAATAATTATTGGCAGATGTTATATGTCATAACTATTAAAATTTTGCTAAATGAAATGGAAATACAGTCATGAGTTGCTTAATGAGGGGTAAACACTGAAAATACATCATTAGGAAACTTGATAGTAGTTCAAAAATCATAGAATGAATTTACAAAAACTGTGATGACATCATTAGGAGACATAATCTTATAGTAATACCATCTTATGTGTGATTTATCATTCACCAAACTATTTAACATGGCACATGTCTATCTATACAAGCATGAAAGTCATTGCCTATAAGCCAAAACTCAATAAACATGAGTTAAGTAAGAAGGATTTATAAATATCAATAGATTGTTGTGCTAATAAAATTAAGTCATTGTTTTTTATAGTCTAACTTCTCAAGGATAATAAATTTGACATATCATTACCAACCATTCTATTTATTCAGAATAATCAATATGTCAAGGGCACCTCTCATTTTTTAATCTGCTAATAAATCTAAACATTAGAACTATGTAACTTGTTTCTGGGTATTTTGAAATACAACTCATGAGGATTTGTGATTGATTATTTTCAGATCTAAGCGTGAAAACAGATCAATGTGAGGAAAAAGAAAAGCAGATCTCACCTTGAAAAATACAGAAAGTGTTAGTTTTGATATTCATGCTAATTAGAAGAATTCATATAATCCATATGAAGGGCCTCTAAGATAACGTTGGACTGGTTATACTTCTAGTCATGTTGTAACAGCTCTGAGTACCTAGCTTGACATGGACAAATATATTTTCATTTGCCACTGGGAGGAAGACAGGTCATAGGAGTGGGTGTTGTCCAGAGGCAGGTCAGTGCTCAGCAGCAGCATTTTAACTGACTGGTGTTTATCTTCCAGTATGAAGATACATAACTGAAGAATACTCGGTTGCCTTAAACTACCCATACTCTAGAGACATAACCTAGAATTGTTAGCATTAGTCAAGCAATATGAGTACTTTTTGGTCCAATTATCATTTTTTTCGCAAAGTATAAAAAACTAATATTTATCTTTCTAAAAGCACACAAAAATGTTCTAACAAGTTCAAGCAAAGATCAGATAGCTAACAGTACCTGTACTGCATATCTAATTATTATTAAAATGTAAAGGGAAATAAATCTTTTTTCTTAAGTAAGCAAATCCTTAATAGTATTCTTAGATAAAACAATGCTTCATCAGCATAAATTTAGAAAGAAACTTAAGAACAGTAAAACCAGGGAAAGAATTAACTGACGGCATTTGAATTAAAAACAGAAAAAAAATGAAATTACTCCAGTTATTACACTGAATACAAATGTAAATTTTTAATAAAGGTTTATAACACCAATTAATAATTGCTACTTGTAGAATGAGAGAAATTGCAGACCCAACCAACAAACATCAGGAGACTGACAGAATGGTAGAAAGAAATTTAACTTGCTACTTGGTTAAAATGAGAAATGTGTTTTGCATTCAAGTAATTATATTAAGGAAGAAAAATGAAATGAATAAAATTAAAATAGTTTCCATACCTTCAGTATTACTGCAAACATTATGAGGGTTTGGGAATGGACCAAAGAAATGAATCCAGTGTTTTTAAAGAAGAAAAAGAAGAAATGGAAAGAATTTAAGTAATATCAAGAAAGCACTACACCAAAGATTGAAAGATCATTAAGCAACACTACAATATAGTAAACAACCCATCATAACAATAAATATAATGAGAAAATATAGATGTTGGAATATTTCTTTGGTTCAATAATAAAAGTTGTCATGGATGTAATATGTTGTATTGATACTCAAACACTATCACTGAAATACATAGATACAGGACAGGATGCAGCTTTGTGATAATATGCTTATTAGACCTGCATAAGGCTAAAGGTCTTATCCTAAGCAAAATCAAAATTAGTAATCAAAAAGTAAACAAGTGAATTAATGAATTGACAAATAAGCAGAGTGATGCTAAAAACTATGCAAAAATGAAAAAAATAGTATTAAAAATTACATTTTGCAATTTATAATATGTAAACAGGTTACACAGAAGAATAAAAGCTAGACTAAAACTATTATCTAATACCTATAACATGACTGCAAATAGAACTAACCTGTCATCTTATTTATACGTTGCTAAACATGGAATAGTAGATTAGACAGTAGTAGCAATTAAAAGAGAATTTAGCAAAGCTAAAATTGAATCATTTTTATCTTCTAGTTTTTGTGAAGTAAATACAAAAAATATTTAATCAATCATAGTGGAGTCCTACATCTTTTAATTGTAGACATGCAATATGTGACCAGAATATGTAATGGGGTACACGGACTATGAGTTTTAAGTTGATTATACATATGTGCATAAACAGTATCTCAAATTGAGAAATAAAACATCATTTTATAAAATATACTCAAAGTAATGAAAATGCAGAAGAAAATCTTACTTAAAATTTTATAATTTCCTTTTTTAGAAAGATTTATCTAAAGACAAAAGTAACAAATAATTATGAAGTCTACTTTAAAAGTCACAAAAGCAAGTATAAAACACACCAAAGCACTAGGAACTGCACATGACTGGGATGTTGACTTATGTCTGAATATAATACAAATCATGTTAGCAAAATGTCATGTACTGTTTACCCTTACTAAGACGCTTACTGTGGAAATGAGGCGGCTCCTCCACCCACAGCAGACTTAAGCATATGTTCAATGTGTCTTTCAAGTCTCTAAGTCAGCCTCTGGCCCTATGAGAAAAAGAATGGAAAAGAGCAAAAGAACCCAAAGCTTAACATACAGTGCCCTTGAGAACAGGAGGAAAGGAAATCATTTGAGGGAACACTGTGTCCTTGACAAAACCTAGATGTAAATCATACCCAGGAATGTTTGGCACCAACCCAAAACTTCAGGCGCAGGCACAGTTTACATCATAATATAAGAATGCTGGTGGCAATGGCTAATTGGAGGTCATTATGTCATTGACCCTTTTTTATTAATCAGGGATCTAGGTCACTGTACACTGGGCTGCTACAGTCATTCTTGATGGATAATACAGGTACCTACTCTGATGTTCTGCTATTTCTCTGATGCTTGTTATTTTTCCTTCTTTCTTTCTTTTTCTTACTTACTATTCACTCAGTAAACTCACTTACTCAAAATTGAAAACAAGGATATTATGGATCATTTTTGTGTGAGGCACTATGCTTTCAGCTTCCCATTAGTAATAAATATGCTTACCTATATAGGCATGCAGGTCCCTCAAAAGCAAGAAATGAGCATAAAATAAAGACAGAAATACTAAGGCTTTTATCTTCTTTTAGATCAGTGGTTCACAACCATTCTATGCTAAAACCCTGTAATGCAGTTCCTTGTGTTGTAAGTGACCTCAGCCATAAAATTATTTTTGTTGCTACTTCATAACTGTAATTTTCTATTGTTATGAATTGTAATATACATATCTCTGTTTATAGGCGGTCTTAGCTGACCCCTGTGAAAGGGTCATTGGACCCCAAAAGGCTCTGAGAACTGCTGATCTCAATGTTTCATGAGTCCAGATGAAAATTATTTTTGAAAAGTTCATTTTAAAATTTTTATTATAATAAAATTTAAGGTTTTTTTTTAAACAAATTGGTCAATTTAAATTTTTGGTTAAAAATAGACTCTCTCTAGGACTGTTAATATGCTCCCTCTGTATTTATAATTTAAATAAATTAAGACACAATATACATATTTTCTGGGTGTTCCTATATCCATGTTTGCTTTTCCTATGTTGGACTTAAGAGGCAATACCAGAACTTCAAGGTGGGTCCTTCTAGTTTTGAAGTAGTCATTTTATATAATATACCAACTGAAGATTGTAGATTCCCTGGCAGCCAAGCGCTTCCAAAACATTGTCACCAGAATAAATGTCTTGTTCTTTCTCCTTCCTTTGTTCCTTTGTTCCTTCCTTCCTTCCTTCCTCCCTTCCTTCCTTCCTTCCTTCCTTCCTTCCTTCCTCTCTCCCTCCCTCCCTTCCTCTCTTCCTTTCTTTCTTCCCCTCTTTCTTTCTACATTTCTGGGATCCATCCTAATCATTCTAAATCTGTACAAGTAGGAAATTGTGCCAAACTCCTACCTTGGCTGTTTATTATTAAAAAGGTGGAAATGTTGATGTTTGCAGTCATGGTAAAGTGTGGGTATTCCTCTATGAACAGGAAACTTTGTTCCCAACAAGGTCTTTTTGGCACTCAACTGAGCATGCTAACCCAATGCCTAGCAAACTTCCATGCCTTGATTCTCACCAACTGGGTAATTTCAAAACTGAGTGGTGCATGCTACTAATGATGGTTCTTTCAAGTGGACCCCGACTCACACTAGGCACAAAGCCTGCTCCCCACCTACAAAGTTAACTTCTGACTCTAAGGCTCAGGACAATTAATTCCCTATAAATTCCTATTGAATATCTACTCAGATGTATGTATTTTTCAAAATTGGCACAAATTGGATTTATAAACGTCAAAAATAGAAAAAATAAAAGACCAAAAGTTGTCAGTTCAAGCTTTTAGTATGATCCTCAGCTAGATCTGTTTTGTGGAAGGCAGGGAAGAAACTTCTCTGAAGTTCCAAGAAGTAACTCTTGAGGCCCTGGACTAATATTTATGGATGAGAAAAGTTAAAGTTTCATCATGTACACAGTAGTCTTAATCACCCAGCAGAAAAGTATAACCTAAGAGTAACATGACTGATACATTGATAATACAAAATAAAGAAAAATAATCTAGAATTACAACAAAACAAAACACACACCAGTTTAAAAACTATGATTCAGGTATCACATTAAATCTTGAATTAAACTACTGATATACTATGTAAGACACGCCCAACTACCTCAGCTGTAGTACCAAGATAATATCCATCTTAGGTTTTTTTTTCTGTTGCTATGATAAAGTAGCCAAACAAAAGGCAATTTAGAGTAGGGAAGGGCTTATTTGATTTAACAATCTAGGTTCCTGGGAGCAGGGAAAACAATGCCGGGAACTCATGAAACTAGTTACATCTCATCCAAAGTCAAAAGCAGAGATACATGAGTGCAGTCTCTTTGCCTATAAGCCTGATTGCTAACTTTCTTCATTGTTATGCACAGTTAAGGGCCTGGCCAATGGAATTTGGCTGCCCACAATTGGTTTGGGCCCTCCTATATCATTCAGTAACATAGTCCCCTACAAATGCGTCCACACACACTGGATCTAAAGGGCTCCTCATCTGAAATTTTTTTCCCAGGTGCTTCTAGGTTGTATCAAGTTGACAGAACAAACCAGCACAATTTCTGATCTCTAAATCTGTCAATAGATGAAATTTTCCTTTATGTTTTGGTTTTCTTCATTTTTCTTTTGACACTGTTGGTTATCCACTCACTGTTTCTTCCTCCTCCTTCTCTTCCTCCTCCTCCTCTTCCTCTTCCTCCCCCTCTTCCTCTTCTTTTTCTTTCTTCTTTATTCTCCTCTCCTCCCCCTTCTCCTCCTTCTTCTTCCTCTTCCTCTTCTTCCCCCATCCTCCTCCTTCTTCTCCTCCTCTCCTTCTATTCCAGTATTGGCTTTTTCCTAAAAAAATTCATTCCTTTAGATCTTGCTACGTTTTTAATATATAAGTATATAACCACAAATGCTTTTTAACAACCTCATAAGAAGAAACTCGACAAGGAAGTGCTCCTTGGACAATCACAGTGGTGTTCTCCTAACTCTTTCCTAAGTTCTTTCTGGGATTATGTTACTCTTGCTTAAATCTTGTGTTTTAGTACATTTTAAATTTTGTCTTCTAAGATATATTAGAATATTAAACTGAACTCATGATAAAAAAAGATCCAAAGCCTCCTTTGCAACCACTAGACAGAGGGAAAAAAGTCTTGCTTGTGGTCCCTCTTAGGCAAGGACTGTACTCCTTATCAGCAAGGGAAAGTTTAAACAAGATAAATTGATCATCGTCCCTCTGTTCAGTAGCAATTTCCTCTGAGGTTAACACCTTCTATCTCAGAGGGAAACTTCTTAAGACGCAGCGTGTTAAAGGAAATAAAACAACAGGATATTTTAAGACAAGATGTTTACAAGGAGGTAAAGCAACAGGATGTGTTCTACGAGGAGATGACACACTCTGACCTGCAAGAAAACTAGTTAAGACAGGAAGTAAACAACACGCAACTGCTTCAGGAAGACTCTGAAACTGACCAGGTTCATTAGGTCCTTAATTTCCCAGGAGTATGAAAACAGTAGACTGCAGAGAGACTCACAGACTAGCCCAGCAACCTGGAAAAGCAGAGAATCTCCAAACTATCTAAAAGAAATAAATACCAGCTCACTTGTCTAGAAAATCAACTGAGCCACCCAGGAAAAAAACTACTACTCTCTAACCTGTGGAACAACCTGCAGGTTGTGCAAGGGGGCCCAGATTTCCAGATTTTATGAGCTGCCACCAATGTTAAGATGTACATTGAAAGTGCAATTTTCTTTGAGTGATTTCTGTGTCCATAAGAAACCCATCAGAACATCTTCTTTGCCTCAGAAAGATATTTGGGATCACAGTGGTCAAGGAAGTGTTGTACATGGCCTAGGGACTGTGCAATCATGACTAACATATAAAATAAGGTAAAGAACAAAACAGCTGGAGCCATTGATTCACTGGACTACATATATGGAAGGAAAGAAAGAAGGCCACAGTATGCAAATGCAAGGCAGACAAGAGCTATGTTGTTGACTAGTGAAGGATCAGGAGCTTCAGTGCCCCATGCCTTTTGAAATAGGCTTTTACCCAGCTCACTCTCCCATTCTCCCTCATGAGAATGCTTTTCTTTCCTTTCTCATCTTTATTTTTATTTCTATTTCTAACAGCGTTTCCCTGGTGCAATCCTTTACGCTGGAATAAAAGAATGAAAAAACTTCAGGGGAAGCCCTATAAACTCAGACTCACATATTTCATAGCTTGGCTTGCCTATCTATTTTTGGGTAGGAAATTAACTCTTCAGAAGCATTTAGATACTTGCTCCTGACCATCACAGCACTACTCACAATAGGTGAGATGTGAAACCAGGGTAGTTACCCACTGACTGGTGATTAGATTTTTAAAATAATGCCATGTAAAGAGTAGAGCACTTTTCAGATGTAATAAGTTATTCAATTCATCAAAACAGATGATATTAAATTAAACAAAGTAATCAAGTCATGAAAAGTCACGTACTGTATGTTCTTGCGTGCAAAACTAGGAAAGCCAATTTAGGATTTCAATAGAAATTACTAAAGATTTGGAAGGGTGTGGTAGAGAAGAAAGTAGAAAAGAGATGGATGAATATAGCAAATGTCTACCACAGGCATATATGGATAGGTACATCACAAAGAACACCATTGATGCACACAAGTAATGTGCTCTAGAATGTTATTTGGGCAGTTGTAATTTACTTGAAGACGTACGTCTCATTTAACTTTGCAGTTCTATAATTGTCATTGGACTTTTCCAGTGACATGGAGCTCAATTATGTTTAAGAAGGAAGTGGACCTAGACTGTTATTAATTTAAGCTCTGTAAAATGTAATATCATGTAAAGATATCAGGATGCTTTTAAGTGTTAGGAATAAAGCAAAAATTCTATACAAACTTTTAGCTGAATTAAAAAAAAAACCTATCCACAGAATTACCATAAATGGAGATTTAAAATGATAAGAAATAAATATCATCTCCCCCTAATAGAAATAATACGTATTAATTATTTGAGTTAGAGAATCTAAACATTTTTTTTTCAGGGAAAAGAAGACATGAATCCTTGCGAATGTGGTATAGTCTCTCGTGGAGCAAGTGTCGTTTAATGACAACATGCTACAGCATTTAGCATGTAATCTTTATAAACTGAAAGAAATATCCAGTTGTTCTTTTATGCAAGTCTCATTAATTCGGTTCACTGTCACTCTTACTGTTCCTTGCAATGAACAGCCAAGTATCTGTAGCCAGTCTCCAGTGGACCATAATTATTACCTATGCTCCCACAGAAAGCATTTGGAAATAAGAAACAGTCCCATTCTGAACACTCACTAGCATCAAATAAGCATGCAGAAGCAAAATCTTCTTTACTAATACAGCTTCTTCAACTTCCACATTTTCAGCAGCCATTTTTTCAACTAATTCTGAACAAGAATATTTTTGTTCACTACTTTGGAATCTCTTGGAGTGATCTTGTAAATGAATCACTGAAACCAGAATGAGTAGCTAATTGATAATGCTGAGAAAATAACACTCAATCAACATGATTCCTGGGAATAAATGAAGATGGTTGCATAGCTTTTGTTATTACTGCTAAACATATGTTGCATAGTGTGCCTGATATATGTCAAGTAAGCAATCATTAGAGACCTTTCTTAGCCAAGAGATGCCACAAAGCACATCAAGATATTCCAACTCTGACAATATTTTCAGTGGGATTTTGGAATGAAGTCTGAAACATTTGCCATTGAAATCTCTGTGCAGCTTCCTTTGGTTCTGAATCCAAAGGTCAACACATGCTGAAACAAAGAAACCCTTTTTATCATATGATGCTTTCGCATCTTTCCTGGCAAGTTCTCCTCATTGAGAGCACACAGCTAAACTTCTTCCCCAAACTATAGCACTACTGCATGCTTCACTCCTTTCTTATTTACCTTCAGGAAAGCCATCTTTTACTTTTCTGTGATGTAACTATTGTTAGCAACCAGGGATAATGGTGTTCATGCATTTGTTATCAGTAACTTGTAGTGTTCAGTATCTGTGTGGTTAAGTACAGCTACTTTTAGTAATAAGTTACATTAGACAGAAGCGCTTCTTCTCACTATTTTGTACCGTTATAGTGATATATTAAAGGATATTCAGACATTTAGACTGTACTTATATTTCATAATAGGGTTGATTTTTATGAGCTATGAGGCTTGCTACAATTGGAAGAAAGGCACATGAAGAAGTCTGAAATCTTCCTTAATTTTGACAACCAGATCTATGATCCTCCATGAATTAACTCTACTGCTTAAATCCTGTTTTCATTATATAATGAAATGCTCCTTACCTTTGGATCCTGTTTTTGTTGAATTTTTAAAGCTCTAATAAAATATTTGAAATTTTAATTAGTATTAATCATTCAGTTGCCTTATTTGATTAAATGATATAAAAATCTTGGTGACTTTTCTTTTGCCCAAATAAGGCTATGGCACTAAAATGAATCACTTATGATTCTAGTGTATGCAGCTTGGTTTTGTTTCTTTGGTTTGTTGCTGTTGTTGTTTGATTGATTGGTTAGTTTTCTTTTTGGCTAGACTTTGAAGGAAAGTAAAAAAAAAAAAAAAAAAGCTTTAAAGAGAATAAATATTTAATTTTGATGGATAGTTTTGTCAACTTGACATAATCCAGAACCATTTGGGGAAAAGGAACATCAGAGTTTGGGAATTGCCTCCTTTTGGATAGATGGTAGGCAAGTATGTGAGGACATTTTCTTGATTAATTATTGATGCAAGAGAGATCGGCCCACTATGTGCTCTGCCAACCCTAGAACAACGGCCCTAGATTGAATAAAGAACCCATCTGAGTAAGCCATGCAAAGCAAACCAGTCAAGAGGCTATCTTCATGCTCTCTGCTTCAGTTCCTCCATCTAGGTTCCTGCCTTGAGTTTCTGCCTTAGCGTCCCTCAGTAATGAACTGTAAGCTGTGAGTGAAATAAAATCTTTCCTCATCAACCTTCTCTGTTACGGTGTTAATCATAGGGACAATAAGCGAACTTAAGATACTAACATACAGAAGAAATGACTATAGGACCTGTAAGATAGCTCATCAGTAAAAGATGCTTGCCCTCAGTCCTGAGACTTGAGTTCAATCCCAAAGAGATACACAATGGGAAGAGAGAAGTGAATATTGAAACTTCTTCTTCACACATAGGCTAGACATACATACATATACATATACATATGCACATACACATATACATATACATATACTATATACTTTAAATAAATATAACTGAAACTTATTGTTTTTTTCTTTCTTTCTTTTTTTTTTGGTTTTTCCGAGACAGGGTTTCTCTGTGTAGCCTGGCTGTCCTGGAACTCACTCTGTAGACCAGGCTGGCCTCGAACTCAGAAATCTGTCTGTCTCTACCTCCCAAGTGCTGGGATTAAAGGCTTGCACCACCACTGCCTGGCTTTTTTTTTTCAAAGATCTATAAATTTCCTACTAAAATGAGATCCTACATAGAGCATCCAATCCTAAGTGGTTATATGTGGACACATGCACATGCAATGAATAAAAATGGGCTCCATAGGTTTTTTTAGTCATTTACATACATACATATGTATATATGCATGTATGCACCAATAGTAATTAAAGAAGACATCATAGATTTGGAAGGGTGGGCAGGGAAGAGTTTGAGTGTTAGGAAGTAATGTAGGTATATTGCCCATATATGTACTTATAAAAAGAAAACTGCTATTTTTGTTATTTATGAGTAAAGAAAAATTTTAAAAGACTCAATAAAATTCTAGACAAAAATCTAACAGTGAAGTTAATTTGTTTTTCATAATGTCAGTGTGAAAAATATCTTAGAATGCTTGAGGTTGGGGCTGGAGAGATGGCTCAGCAGGTAAGAGCACTGACTGTTCTTCCGAAGGTCCTGAGTTCAAATCCCAGCAACCACATGGTGGCTCACAATCATCCATAATGAGATCTGATGCCATCTTCTGGTATGTCTGAAGACAGCTACAATATACTTACATATAATAAATAAATAAATAAATCTTTTAAAAAAAAAGAATGTTTAAAGTTGTATATAAAAATTTTATTAAAATTAATGTTCTTCCAAGTAAAATTTTAACAGTATACATGTGTAAGTAGATCCAATAAGCAAATTGTTCAAATATATTGGTTTATACTGAAAGAAAGAAAGAAAGAAAGGAAGAAAGGAAGGAAGAAAGAAAGAAAGAAAGAAAACCAGAGTCTTATGCATGCCTGGTAAATGGAATAGCACTGAACCATATCCTGAGGCAGGGGAAAGGGAGTGACAGAGTAAAGTAGGCATCCTCTCATGCTCTGAATACTCATCATAAGTGTGCTAAAGCTGAGTGAAGCCAGATTGCAAGCTGAGTTCTCTAGAGACTAAATTGATTTAGAGTTTAACTGAAAAAAGTGTATTTTTCATTGGATTATTAATCAAAATTTAAAAAAGAGGAGACAAAGTTGGGAAAGAGTCATATTAGGAGGTTTTATGGGGAGCTGGATGGAGATATTTGGGGTAGATATTATTTAAAAATATATATATTAAAATTTCAAAGAAGATATTTAAAATGTTTTCTTTTTTTAAAGAATATATTTTTCTCCTGTCCTCTGGGCTCCATATTCCAGCCCACAACTCTGGGTGCTTTCCCAGAGACCACATTGACACCAAGGACCCCAGGTAAGACCCTGCTCTGTGCCCTAAGCCTGACAATTCCCCTTAAAGCATACCCCATGTGCCTAAATGCAAGGGAACTCTCACTCATAAAACAAATTACATCTTAAATCACACATTGAACTCCACACACTATAGTAGGTGCCATCAATATGTCAGTCTCACACACTGACAGGTCATCCAGACAGAAACTAAACAGAAGAATGATGGCGTTAACAGATGTTATGACTCAAATGGACCTAACAGACATCTACAGGACATTTCACACAAAAGAATTTACCTCCTGTTCAGCACCTCATGGAATTAGTCTCAATAGATACAAGAAAACTGAAATAATCCCTTGTATCTTATCAGACTACCATGGATGAAAGCTGGACTTCAACTACAACTGAAACAACAGAAAGCCTAAAATTTCGTGGAAAGCAAACAATTTTCTACTCAATGACCACTGGGTTCAGGAAGAAATAAAGAAACAAATTAAAGGCTTTCTAGAATTCAATGAAAATGAAGGCACAACATTCCCGAACTTATGGGACACAATGGAAGCAGTGCTAAGAGGAAAGTTCACAGCACAAGGTTTCTATGTAAAGGAAGTGGGGAGAGTTCTCATAATAGCAACTTAACAGCACACCTGAAAGCTCTAGAATAAAAAGAAGCAAACACACCCAAGAGTAGTAAATGGCAGGAAATAAACTCAGGACTGAAATCAATAAAATAGAAACAAAGAAAACAATATAAGGAATAACTGAAACAAAAGGTTGGTTGTTCCAGAAAAATCAACAAGATAAGATAGACAATAAGATAGACAAACTCTTATCAAAACTAAAAGGCAGAGAGAGATTATCCAATTAGCAAAATGAGGACATACAACAGACACTGAGGAAATCCAAAGAGTCCTTAGGTCTTACTTCAAAAACCTACATTCCACAAAAAAAGGGAAGATCTAAAAGAAATGGACAACTTTCTTGATAGATACCAATTACTAAAGTTAAAGATCAAATAAACAATTTCAATAGACCTATAACCCCTAAGGAAATGGAAGCAGCCATTAAAAGTCTCCCTCTCCCCACCCCAAGCAAAAGCCCACACACAACTAGGTGGTTTTAGCATAGTCTAGTTTTACAAGACTTTAAATTATTTCACAAAATAGAAACATTGTCAAATTCATTTTATGAGGCCACAATGACCCAACTACCTAAACCACACAGAGACTCAACAATGAAAGAGGATTTCAGATCAATTTCACCCATGAATATTGATGTACAAATACTCAATAAAATAGTCAAAAACATGTTTTAATAACACATCAAAAAGGTCATCTACCATGATCGAGTAGTCTTCATCCCAGAGATGCAGAAATGGTTCAACAGATGAAAATCTGTCAATGTGTCAATGTACTCCACTGCTGCAGTCCAGCCCCAGTTGGTTTCATAACCCAAAAGAGGATGTGTGGAATAGGCAAAAGAAGATTTGAACCACAAGATACAGTGCACACACTCTGACACCAACACAACTCAGACCACCTTTATTTATACACCTATTTTTCCCATTTTCACTTTCTCATGTACAATCTATTTTAAGAACCTCCTACATTCAACAATAACATGCACACTGTATATTTTTTTTTGCTTCCTTCTCCCCAATTCCTGCTAACCCATAAACTGTATCAGGAAAGAGAAAACATAGCTTCAGTAAGCAGTTAATATGTAACACAGCACATTAGTACATAACCAAGTTGCCCTGGTTGGTAGCAATTTTATTTATGAGGTGAAGAGTTGATAGACTACAACCAAGGAAATTTTGATTTAATAGCTGACACCTAGTATCTCCCTGTATCCAAATCCAAAGATATAATTCCTCTGATGCCCAGGACTCTCAGACTGAGTCAGTTCCTCATCCATGCTCTACTCACCTCTGAGTGTTCCTATCAGGTCTTGGAATCAAAGATCATGCAAGACCTTTCTACCCTTTTGATAATCATTTAACTGTTGTTTGGAAAAGATTGCTGGGCAATTTTTTTGTCAGAACTAAGTTCCTATCAGAAGAGACTATTCAGACATTAACTGGTGCACCCAGACCATGAATATGCCCACAGGTCCTTGTCGTGTAGTGGCCCAATTTCTCAGGCCTTACCATACGGAGAGCCTCTTGCATTACATTCATGTATGTTTCCAAGTAGAATCTTGGCCAGCACCAGTGCATCATATTAAAAAAAAAAAACTGAAAACAAACAAACAACAAACAAATAAACAAAACAAAAACAAAAATAAAAAAAACATAAGCCTTTGATAAAAACCAACATTCTTTCATGATAAAAGTCTAGGAGATCTCAGGAATACAAGGCACATATCTAAGCATAATAAATGAAAACATATCAAGCCAATTGCCAACATCAATGTAAATGAAGGGAAACTTAAAGCAATTCCACTAAAATCAGGGACAAGACAAAGCTGTTCAGTTTCTCCATATCTATTCAATATAGTACTTGCAGTTTTAGCTAGAACAGTAAAATAACTAAAGGAGATTGAGGAAATACAAATTGGAAAGGAAGAAGTCAAAGTATCACTATTTTCAGATAATAAAAGAGTATACACAGGCTGGTGAGATGGCTCAGCGGGTAAGAGCACCAACTGCTCTTCCTAAGGTCCAGAGTTCAAATCCAGCAACCACATGGTGGCTCACAACCATCTGTAATGAGATCTGATGCCCTCTTCTGGTGCGTCTGAAGACAGCTACAGTGTACTTATTCAAAATAATAAATAAATCTTTTTTAAAAAAAGAGTATACACAAGCAACATCCAAAGCTGATAAACACCTTCAGTAAAGTGTCTGGATACAAAATTAATTAGAAAAGTAGTAGATCTCTTATAGACAAATGATAAGCGGGCTGAGAAAGATATCAGAAAAACAACACCCTCCACAACAGCCACAAATAATGTAAAGCATCTTAGGGTAATTATAACCAAGCAAGTCAAAGACCTGTATGACAAGAACTTCCAAATCTTGAACAACAACAGCAAGAAAAAAATATTGAAGAAGATAGAAGATGGAAAGGTCTCTCATGCTCATGGATAGATAGGATTAATGTAATGAAAATGGTCATCTTACAGATTCCATTTTATTTCCATCAAAATTCCAACACAATTCTTTGCAGTCCTTAAAGTACTGAAGCCCTGAAGGCCAGCAGAAAGAATGGAAACAGGCAACATTGGGAGATAAGAGGTTGCGGGGACACTCTAGAATGTACCAGAGACCTGGGAGGTGAGAGATTCTCAGGATTCAAAGAAACTCAGGACTTAAATGAAATGCCCTACAGAGAGGAGAGGGAACTTGTAGAGCCTACCTCCAGGAGATAGACAGGGTATCAAGTGATGGATGGGGTTGCCATCCCACAGTTACAACTCTGACCCATAATTGTTCCTGTTTGAAAGAACTGCAGGGATGGAAATGGAGAGGAGCCTGAGAAAAAAAAAGGTCCAGGGTCAGGCACAATGGGGGATACAGCTCAAGGGGAGGACCCAAGGCCTGACACTATTACTGAGGCTACGGAGTGCTCACAAAAGAGGACCTATCATGACTGCCCCCCAAAAGACCCAACAAGCAGCTGAAAGAATCAGATACAGGTATAGGCACCCAACCAATAGACAAAAGCTGTTGACCCCTGTGGTTGAATTGGTGAAAAGCTGAAAGAAGCTGAGGAGGAGGACAGCCCCTGTAGGATGACCAACAGTCTCAATTAACCTGGACCCCTGAGATCTCTCAGACACTGCACCACCAACCAGTCAGCATACACCAGCTGATATGAGGCTCCCAACACATATACAGCAGAGGACTGCTGGGTCTGGGTTTAGTCAGGGAAGATACACCTAACCCTCAAAGGACTAGAGGCCCCAGGGAGTTTAGAGGTCTGGTTTGGGGTCACATCCTCATAGAGACAGGGGGCTGGGAGGAGGTATAGGATGTGGAATAGTCAGAGAGAGGGTGGACTGGGAGGGGAATAACATCTGGAGTGTATCAAAAAGAAAAAAAGAAAACAAGAAAAAATAATGAAAAATAAAAACTTTTAAAAAATTTACAGTCTTCTTTTTCTCTCGGGGAGTTTCTGAGACAGGAGCAGCCAGCCGGGAGGCACAGGCCCCACGACTCCCAGGGGAGCCACAGGGTGGCAGGGACAGGATCCTCTCAGCTTCCTAGTGACAGAGGAGGATCAGCGTCCTTCTCTGCCCCTTCCCTGCAAGTGGAGGGCCTACCTCCAGGGAGCACCTTAACCCAGAGACTCGGGCAAGAGGAGTCATTTCCTCTCTGGTAAGTTTCTAAGACCGGAGCAGCCAGCTTGGAGGAACAGGCCCCAGGAGTCACAGGGGACTTGCACGGCAGCAGGGACAGGACAAGCTCTAGCCAGAGACACTAAGAACATCTAACACCAAAAAGCAAAAG
>NW_022196906.1:71472468-71473796 GCF_008632895.1 Mastomys coucha | reverse complement strand
AGGAGTCTGATTGTTCAGGCAGCATGTGTATAGTAGAGGATTGCAAATTCGATCATCAGTAGGAGGAGCGGACCTTGGCCCTGTGAAGGTTCTGTGCCCCAGTGTAGGGGAATGCCAGGCCCAGAAACTGAGAGAGGGCGGGGTGGCAGGCATGGGGAAGGGGGAGGCAACAGAGGTTTGTTTTTGTTGTTTTTGTTTGTTTCTTTGTATTTTGGAGGGGAAACTGGGAATGGAGAAATTTACATGTAAATAAAGAAAATATCTAAAAAAATAAAATAAAATAAAGACGTGGCACCGTGAAAAAAAAATATATCAGCAAGGAGAGTATAGTCAATTATGAAAGATCCTGAGAACTCAGAAGTGTGTCAGTGGGAAAAGGCTTGCATTATGAATCTAGACACACTACGAGGTAGAAGGCTTGCATCCTTACTCCACTTATACCACAGAGTAAAGGGAACAAGCCAGACTGCTACCCTCTACAGCTAGAAAGCCAAGGGCCAATCTGAGTTTGACCCAGAGGAGTTTCTCTTGGGTTTTCTGGCTATAACATCTACCCGTCCTTCTTTGTAATTCTCATTCCATTGTTTTTTCATATTTAACTGCACTGGCTTGAATATCTAACATAACAAAGGGATGATTTTGTCCTATTAATAAATTGATTGGTACTCCTGGTAGGGTTTCACCATTAGTTGTATCACTGCTGGATATTCATCAACAGCTCTTTTTTTTTTTTTTTTTTTTAACTTTTATTGCATTATGATGAGAAAAGTTACATGATTTCAATTTATCTGAATTTGTTAACATTTAAAAACATATTTTAAGTAAATAGAATTAAACCACATTATTGTTTCCCTTTTGTAACCCAACTCCTCCCAGAGACCCCCCTCTTCAATACCTACAATATCTTTTTTGTCACATTCCTTAACATTTATAAAATATTATAACAATAAAAATGAGTATTATAAAAGTCTTAGATATAAAACAACAATCAATTTAACAGTGTTATGTAGATGCTTGTCTACAGCAATACTGAAAATACATGTTTTTCTCAATATAAATTTTAAATAACTCCAAACATATTAACTGTATATTTCAAAATACTACATCACTACTAGTATTTTCTTAAATGAACATAAATATATAAAGTCTTCTTGTTTGTTTGTTTGTTTTGTATTTAGTAGTGTTTAAAATCTTGGCTCGTACTGTGGTACAAGCCCAAAATAAAAACAATTTTTAGACATTGGATTTCATTGTTAATAAAGCTGTACTTCAATGACCCTAACATCACCAAAGGATTTTACCTCCATCGTAGCTAAGCTGAGAGTTGA
>NW_022196906.1:71471663-71472110 GCF_008632895.1 Mastomys coucha | reverse complement strand
TATTGATACTGTGATTTTTGTCCATATCACTTAGGCCTTGACAAGTCATAATATTATTTCCATTACTGCATGTAAATCTCATGGCAGGGATGAAATGCTAAAGAGAAAGACATTTTTGCCCCCTGGCTATAGTGGACAATGGACCCTAAGAAACTAGAATTTCCTCCTTGGGAATATCATTCTGGGAGAAAGAAAGGGCTAAAGCATGTGGGTTCCCAGTGGGAGCCTGCTTCCAAGGAAGAGCTTTAAGCAGTTCTGACAGCTTATCCCATGGCCTTGCAGGAGAGACTGATCCCAGACATGATGAGTCTCTGAAGGATAAGGCCATGCCTTAATTATGCATTCCCCTTCTACCCTGTTTAAGCAAAAACATCCAGATTTGGGGAGAGTCACTGAACTTCTTCATTCATTGTTCTTCCCAATGTGACTGCAATCAATAATAAAAAA
>NW_022196906.1:71443352-71471653 GCF_008632895.1 Mastomys coucha | reverse complement strand
AAAAAAAAAAGAATTTACAGTCTTCAACTTCATATGGAAACCAACCAAACAAACAAAACAGGATAGCTGAAAGAATCCTGTATAATAATATAATAAAAGAACTTCTGTAGGTGTGACTATATCTGATTTCAAGCTGTCCTTGAATTTTACAGAGCAATTGTAATAAAACATTATGGTATTGCCATATAATCAATAGAATCAAATCAAAGACTCAGAAGTAGAGTCACACACTATGAACACATGATTTTTGACAGAGAAGCCAATTTATACAGTGGAAAAGAGAAAGCATCTTCAATAAACTGTACTGATCTAACAAGATGACTGCATGTAGAAGAATGCAAATAGTTTCATATCCATCAGCCTGCACAAATTCAAGTCCAAGTGGATCAAAGACCTCAACATAAAATCAGATACACTAAACCTAATAGAAGAAAAAGTGGAAAATAGCCTTGAATACACTGGCACAGGGACAACTTCCTGAACAGAGTAAAGGCACTAATATCAACAACTAATAAATGAGATCTCATGAAAATGTTTCATTTATGTGAGAACTGAAAAACTTCTGTAAGGCAAAGGATAGCATTCAAAGGATAAAACGGCATCCTACAGAATGGAAAAAGATTTTCACAACCTCCCCTCCCCTGACAGAGGGCTGATATCCAAAATACATAAAGAACACAAGAAATGTCAACATCAACAAAACAAATAATCCAATTAAAAAATAGGATATGGATTTAAAAAGGGAATTATTGACAGAGGAATTTTTAATGGCAGAGGAAGACTTACAGAAATTTTCAACATCTTTAACCATTAGAGAAATGTGAAACAAAATGACTCTGAGATTTCATCTTACACCTGTCAGAAAGGCTAAGATAAAAATCTCATGTGACAGCACATGCTGGTGAGGACGTGGAGCAAGGGGAACACTCCTGCATTGCTGGTGGGAGTGCAAACTTGTACAACCACTCTGGAAATCAATTTGTTGGATTCTTGGAAAATTGGAAATTGATCTACCTCAAGCTTCAGCCATACCATTCCTGGGCATGTACCCAGTGGACATTCGACCATACCACAAGACACTTTCTCAACTATGGAGGAGTTGGGGTCGGGGAGGTCTGGCAGAAGAGGAGAAAAGAGAAAGTGCAGTGGGATGTAAAATAAACAAAAACATTTTTAAAAGAATATATTTTGTGGAAATGTAAAAGAAATAACACATGGCAGAAGATTTGGAAGATGGCCAGAACACAACTGTGGCAGTCCAGGTGCCCACTGTAGCTAGCACTCTCTTATGTTACAGAGAGAGAAACATTTGAGCAGTTGGTATCGATCCTAAACTTCTAGTACCTTCATTTCATTTCCCATGCTATAGCTCAACATCCTGATATTTTTAAATTTGGAATTATCCTGAAATGCTAAAGAAACATTTAGTGCCATCTAACTGAATACACATTCTGGAATAAATTTAAGGTTTGGATTGTTTGAGACTCTTGTTTTCCAGTATAAAGACATTTCTACAAATGCTAAAGTCAAGAAAAATTTACACTTTGTTATAAACCAAAATCAATATGTAGGTTTTGTGACTAAGTCAAGGAAAAATCTAATGGGGAAGTAGGGAAGGGAATTGATTCAAATTCACACAGTCCAAAAGCCAATTGGCATCATTGGTATTTAACAGGAGTTGAGTTTTACATTTTGTGTGAACTTCATAAAATTAAAAAAATTCTTACCAGTTAAATAAAATGAGTTTCAAATTGGTAACTTCTGACGTATTGTACCTTTTGTGATATCTTAAGTAACATGGAAAATTGAGGGAAAACAGACATTAGTGAAAATTGCAGTAAAATTCAGCAACTCATAAAGATATTCTTCCTCAAAAGCTAATGCAACACCAGATAATAAATTCATAATAAATAATCTCTCTTTTTTCTTGTAAGCTATTTAAGCTAACAATTTATCATGCTATGGTGTATTTTCATGCATCCTGTTATTTAATCACAAAAATGAATACTATTAACCCAAACCTTCTAAATGGTAGAATTTATGTCATCAGAGCAAATAAAAATAGATAAAAAATAGAAATATCTCTGCAAGATTTTAATAGAGGAAAAATGAAACTGTCCTTAATATTCCCTGTGTATTGTTCTGTAGTAATTTTAGCAACTTGGAAATGGGATAGGATATCAGGCATCTGACAACTTAATAAGTGCAGCACCTTTGCAGTCATTGAATGACAGTGGCATGCTTCACTGAGGAAAATACCTGATTTCAAGGTATGTTAACTCTGATCAGTGTAAAAATAACAGCATTTAAATCCAAATGCTCTGGCTTTTCCATTGCTCTGTTCTGTTTACTATTCATTTTATCTGACAAAATTTAACTCATATCTAAGCTTCGGGGTTTATTTTTTCATTTTTGAAAAGTAAAATAACACTCATGGATGTTGAAAGAATGGATTTAGGTGACAAATGTAAAATAAATTTCACAAACACTGTAAGCCCCAAGCTTAGTGGGAGAATACCAATGTAATAGGGCCAGCCATAGGGTTGAAGGCATTTCACACAAGTTCTCCCCAAGATAACACATGACCCAAGTGTTTCTGTCTCTGATCCAAGAAAAATGGCATTCTTGTTTTAACTGTGTTTTATTAGGATTTTGTTGAATTTAGACAATTCCAGGATGTCTTTCTACAATAAACCATAATTTTTGTTTCTCTCTTACAAATAAATTTGTAAAACCTTTCAGAGACAAAGCAACTGAATATAACAATATGTTTAATATTATACCAAATATTTCTCCTTTCACACTGTAATCTTTGTCATTTTTTCTGTTTCCCAAGCCACATATCTTTTCCAGATTTTGATTAACATAGAGAAATCATGTTTTCTGTTCTTTAAAATAAATACCTGTACTTACTAAAATATTCTCAAGTGACTTTTGTATCTCCTTTTTAATATTTATATCAAACTTTGGAAAATATTTGAAGATACACATTTATCATTGAATGATGAAGACTATAATAAAGTACACTTTAGTATGTAAAAATACATTTAATTTTAAGCCATGTATTTAACATAGGCATTCATCTAGTATGTATAAATAACTCTCAAATGAATTATATCAAAGATACATGAATTGAAAAGAAACACATAGAAAGACTTGACATTTAGCCAACTTCTTCATGTAACTTGCTTGTGACTTCAGGGCATATTGGAGTCTGATCATGTATATACCATTTGATAATAGATTGCTTTATGACATTTTGAGTCAGATAATACCCAGCTCATGATGGGCAGCTCAGGTCACATGGTAACTTGGTGGCCCATCATCAAATTTTTGGTTCCCACTAAGGCCCAATAGCAGAGCAAGCATCATTTTCAAAGGAAGAATAATTATCTTCAGATAACGGTAGAATCTTATTCCAAAATCCCAACGATCTTCTATGATTCACCTATACAGGCCTGGTAATGGCTCCAAACAGCATCCCTATCCACCATGGACATTTCAAGAAACATCAGGTCTACTGGATCATATTGTCCAAGTGTCCAGTAGCTTGCACAGCAGCCTAAACCCATTGAAGCCTTTTGTTTCAGACCCCACACAAAGCCAGTAGCTTTCAAAGTCACTTTGAGATTTGAAGACAAAATGGTTGATATAGCTGATTTGGCTGGTTAGGTGGATATTCTCTTCCTCCACTGCATCCCTCCTATAGCTGCATGCTCAATCAAAAAGGACGACCTTCCCTGAATAGAGAAGCAACAGTCTTGTGTTAAGGGTATACTAACAGCTGGGCTCCTCTGCTAGAACCTCCAAACAAGCTCTCTCAAAGTCACTTTGTATATGTGGCAGAGTAACACACCCAAGTAAGGAATGTGCTGCCTTCAAAATCTGAGAAGACCCACTAAATGCTGTGCCTCTTTCTTGGTGGTGGGAGGGACAGGTGCAATAAGATTCTCCACCTTAGAAGGAATATCTCTATATGTTCACACATTAGAATTGCACTGAGGTAGAACACCCTTGAATTATGGTTAGATTTATTTCCAATCCTCTAATATATGTACTACCAAAGAGTTCAAAGTGGTTGCTACCTTCTGCTCACCTGATCCAACCAGCATAATGTCACCCTATAATGCACCGATATGATATTTTCAGAAAGAGACAGATGATCAAAATCCCTTCTATTTAAGTTATGACACAGGGCTAGGGAGTTAATGTGTCCTGGAAGAAAGACTGGAAAGGTGTACTGTTGGCCTTGCCAACTGTAGTCAAGTTTCTTGTAGTGGTCCCTATGGAGAAGTACTGAGAAAAAAATGTATTTGCCAGATCAATAGCTGTATACCATGTACCAGGAGATATATTCATCCATATCTAGTATGAAAGCTGCAATCAGAGTCACTTCTTGAGTGAATTTTTGATAGCCAACTATCATTCCCCATGAGCCATCTGACTCCTGCACTGCACTGCACAGATAGAAGAGTTAAACAGAGATGTGGCAGAAACCACCATTTTAGCATCTTTCAAGTCCTTAATAGTGGTACTAATTTCTGAAGCTCCAGGGATGCAATAAAGGGTTTTAGTTCACTATTTTCCGGGACATAGGCAACTCTAAAGACTTTCATTTAGCCTTCCCAACAATAAGAGCCCTCATTTCACAAGTCAGGAACCATTGGGTGAATTCTGCCAACTTTTTTAGGCTATCTATCCCAACTACACATTCTGGGATTGTAGAAATAACCACAAGATTGAGGGCTCACCACTCCTGATTGCCCATTGCACATTAGCAGTGTCAGGATGCAGAGTACTGGGGAGCAGGACCCCAGTGGCATGAGTGCAGTGGGTCTCAACAACCTTGGAATACTGTGCCAAGGACAGCTCATTTGTTTAAATAGTGGGGCTAACTTATATAGCTTGACTTATTGGAGACTGGGAGGAAAAAGGACAAGGCAGGAAGTGCTGCAGCAGTGGCAGGGACCTTTCAGGTGTATCAGCTAGATTAGCAGATTGCTGATCAGGTGATTTGTGGGGAAAGAGGAATTTATCTGGCTTTATCATGATATGGCCTGTGTCTCTATGGAGCTGAGTAGGCTCAAGCCTGATTTGGACAGCCAGCCTACTCCTGCTGTGTTCGCTGAGAGATGTTTAAGGTAGGGGCTGCAGTGCTCAAGCGTCCTTCATCTGGCTTGGGAACCCACACAGATAAGTTCAGATACCCTCTGGACTAACTGTGAGTCAGACTTCTGCCAAAACCCCATTAGTCACCTGACCACCATAACTTTAACTGGAGTACTGCAATGTTTCTTGGAGTCTCCTGGAATCGGCATTAAGAACCAGTATCCAAAAGACCCTGGAACGTCTGATTCCTTTCTTTCAGTGTAAAAGCCCATAGGTCGCTTAGATAAAGGACTCGATAAAGTATAAAGGTAAAACTTTTAGGTATTTTAGTAAAATCTTTGTGTCAGGGGAAGCTGGCTGTTCCTACATTCAAGATGTTCTGGGTCTGCAAACTAGCTCCAGTCAGGAAATTGATTCATGAGTTGAGATTCCCTTTTGAAATGATTCTAGTAGCCCTTCTTTCATTTGTTTAAGAATTTTTCTGCTTATGTAGATGAAACAAATTTAGTAGGCTTCTTATAGATTTCTTGCCTGGAAACACCATGATTGATTAGCCACTACCAAAGGTCCTTAGGAGTCATACCACCATAAAATTCACTTTGCCCCTTCTCATCATTATGGATTAAGCCATTATAAACATTGCTTTATGTATGTCCATTATGATAACTATGATCACCTTGCCTTTAGGGATTTAGTGCTGCCACTTGACCCCTGCTACCTTGGGGCCCAATGAAACCCATTGCATTTAATTCATCAAACCGAACAGTAGCATATCCAGTTCTAAGGGCTAGCACAGGAAAGGGGCAACAACAAAGTTCTTCAAGTGTGCTGGAGCCCCTCTCACCATTTAGTTTCTTATAGGATTAGTGAATGGCATATCTTCTGGTCCTTTTCATTGTTGAGGATTAAGTTTTTACACAACATACACACTCTAGGATTGCAATTTCCCTGAGCCTTAAAAATCCCTTCATCAACACTAAGCCAAGGAAGATCAGGCATCTCCAACTCATTTTCAGTAAGCTATCTTTTAACAAATGCTTTAGCCAACCATTCAAACAAGCTTTCCACACTTTTTTTATACTGTGCAAGCTTTCAAATTAAACCTAGAATCTCCATTCAGAGGGCCCATATCAATAAACTCAGCTTGATTCAGTTTTATGTTCCTCTCACCATTATTTCACACCCTTAAAATTCATTCTCACACATATTCCCCAGACTTCTGAGTGAAAGAATTGGCAAATTCATTGTGCTCTTTAGTAGTATAGTATACCTCCTCATGGACTATATTTTCTATGCCCCCTTTATGGGCTGGCTTTACTTTAAGGCAACTATTGGTGGGCCCTGAGGGAAAAATATTTTCTTTCCTGATATTTTCCTTAAAGAAAGTCACTGCTGGTTTAGCAGACAATGAAGGATTAATTTCTTCAGTCACAGGTGACAAAGAGGCATTATTTCAAGAGGTGAGGCTGAGGGTACCATTTGCTCAGGGTGATATTAAACCATTGAGAATCTAAGGCTTCAACGTTCCCAGTGTCAATAGGGTGCTCCCACAAATACCCATCCCAAGTTGCAGGATTCCATTCCTTACCAATTAATTCGTCACTTTAACCACCAACAAACACCCTCTGAGGCTGAGATTTGAGACATATTCTGGAGGTAAAACTTGAATTTTACTGTAATTGAGCCATCTTTATAGAGGACTTAGGTTTGATTTTCACAACCTGAACTCTGTGGCTTCTGCAAAGACAAGTCTCTTGTAGGGCACACTTAGAAACATTTAGACTGTTTATGCATATCTGGAGCCAGTCAATTTTATCACTAAATTTAATATTGTCCTTCACTGTATTCTGAAATGTTAGAATTTGGCTAATTTTATCATAGAGTTCATTCCCATCTTTTGTCAGTTTATTCAGAGATGCTAAAAGCCACCAAACAGCATCATCATTTACCTTATTTTCCTGCAAACCATCAAAAGTTTTATAGACAAAGTCAAAATGTCTAGTTCTGCACACAACTAGTGAATTAGGATAATTAAATGCATTCGTCCTCTTAAGCTGTAGTATAGTTCCCAGCATGCTTTTCAGTACTTTCTGAGATCCCAGGAAAGGCTTCAGTAACTGGAGAGTCTTTGGTAGCTGTAGGTGTTGGCAAATTGGAAACTCTAGTCTGAATACCTAAAGGATATATACTTACACTTCTGTTGCTGTAGGACCACTTCTGGTAGTCAAACCTGTATTAGTTTAGGGTTCTCTAAAATAACAGAACTTATTGAATGAATCTCTTTATTAGAATGGCTTACAGGGTGTGGTTCAGCTAATCCAACAATGGCTGAGCATGAACAGAAAGTCCAAGAATCCAGCGGTCACTCAGTCCACCAGGCTGCATGTCTCAGCTGGTCTTCAGTATATTCTGGAATCATGAAGAAGTAAGCTCAATGTTAGTGAAGGAAAAGACTTGCTAGCAAAGCAAGAGCAAGCAGGCAGATCAAAATCTTCTTTTTTCTGTTTTCATATATAGGCTTTCAGCAGAAGGTGTGGTGGCCTAGATTAGAGCTGGGTTAGAGTTGTGCATTACTCCCTCAAAGATTCTGAATTAGAAGTATATCTTTCTACTACAAATTAAGCAAGCATCCATCATATGTGTGCCCTCCATTTTTGAGTTTTAGTTATTTCCAGATGTATCCAAGTTGGCAACCAAGAACAAAATCCTATCAGAGGACAAGGCTAAAACTAGAAATCAACATTAAATAATATACAAGGATTTAAATACTGAACAATTTAATTTTGAATGATCAATTTAATTATAGATAAAGCCATCAGGGAGGAAAATTGTCATTTCCCAGAGTAAAATAAAAACAAGATGACAAGTTCTATGATGTACTCAGGAGATCCTAAGAAGAAACATCATGGGCGTATTTCCTCACACTGAAATACAGGAGAATATCATAGACCAGGATGCTAGCTCTGACAAGACCCAAGGTCACCACAGAACCAGCTTTTAGCACCAGAAGCTGCAAAGGGGAGTATAGACGAAGTGCTTTCGTATAAGTTGGATCAGAGTTCCCTGAGAGACCAGTGGTTCCAAAGCTCAGAAACTGCCTGGATATCCTATTTGTCAGGTCCAGAGGCCTCTACATGGCAGGGACTTTATACCCCAGTGAACCTACAGGTCACCCAAGCCCTGAGGTTCTAAGTGTAGGCAGCCTCCACATGGGTGACAGACTTCAGCATGGCTTAGACTCATCCCTAAATGGGGTTCACAGAGGGTGTGAGAGGAAGTAACTGTAATAATGTTATACTCAGTAAAGTTATACTACAAAATTGCTGAAGAAATAAAGATTATTCAAGTCAAACAAAATAGGAAAATAAATTGAAGACATAAGTAGATTCATAATTATGCAAGAAACAGCATTAAAATTGACAAGTGGAGTTACATTAAATTAGCTTTCTGTACAACAAATGAAAGTAAAAACAGGACAAACAACCTACAGAATGGTAAGACTATCTTTAGGGGTTAGACTATCTTTAGGAATTAATATCTAGAATATACATGAAACTAAATAAAATGAAGTACTCGTTTAATTTCTGTTGCTTTGATGTTACACTGATGACAAACAACTTGTGGAGTAGAAAGAACAAGTAGTCAGAATTTCTTCACACTGCTCATGCCTTTCACTGTTATTTTATTTCTACTCAGAATATTAGTTCTCTTGAGTCTTCTCAGTTTGGCCCTATTCTTTCATACCCACCCTTGTATGTATGTATGTATGTATGTATGTATGTATGTATGTATGTATGTACGTATGTATGAATACATGTCCCTCTGTAAAAGTGGAATATGTAAAGACTTAGTCTTAGGCCAGTGTACCATTGTTGGAATTCTAGGGTATGCAATGTCATTTTGATAGCATATGTTGATAATTTGATAAATCATAGTGGTAACAAAACAAACAAACAAAACAAAAAACCCATACAATGTTGTCATAGAAGTACAACTATTGTAGTTTAAATTAGCTTTCACCTATCAACTGGTACAAAAACATTCTATAAGTCATGAAGCTCTTTATGCTAACTTTTAAAGTAGTGATATATTCTATTGAAAACCTCTATGTGTGTTGTACTGAATAATTAACCAGGTTTTCCCTTGTTACCTTTTTGAACTCACATGGTGAGGTTTGTGGTATGTGGTGTGTGTATGGCAGTTCTACAGAGACACTTTTACGGAGAAAATAAGCTAGACAGGAGTGAAGACAAAGGAACCAGAGAATGAAAAGAAGCCATAAGATTAGAACATATTAACAAAGTATGAGGCAGGGCAGAGCAATTCATTCAGAATCCAAGAAAAGCCAGACTGAATCAGTCATTTTGGAAGATTAGATTGGACAGAGATTAGAGCTTCAAAGCCTTGCCCTAGGGATAGGTAGAATAAAGAAGGAAATGCTTGGTGCTCCGTGGAAGTCATGAGGAAGAAGCTTGGGTGTGGCTCTCGTTTCATCACTTCCTCTGAGGAAATAAAAGCAACATTCATAATTGTATATTCTGCATCTCTACCTGCCTGAAGACTGTGAATCTGTCCCTGGACCTGTGCTGTCTGGTCCTGTGCCTGTTTGTAACAGAGGGCTTTGCTCCGTCTGTTGAACAGCACAGGAAGAGTCTTATGGGGAATACTTCACAGAAATCTTTAGCAGAATTGTATAAGGGATTAAGTCACTGACATCTGCCTACCTTAACTGACCCAGCTAACAAATATCATTGTGTACCAAGAAATATCCATATGTTGCTTTCATCATTTACAGTGAAATTTTCATTTGCAATACTTATTTCAGCCTATTTTCTGGTTCCAAAAAAAATGATTATCACAATAACTCTTAGATAGGGCATGAATGAGTAAATTTACAGCTATGCCTTAGTTTGAGTTATAAACATTGATTACTTAGGAAATCCAAGGCAAGTAAGGCTGACAGTTCCATTGTTCTCTTTACAGGAAGTTAAACAGGCTGAGTACACAGTAAAATATCAGTGTGACCTCCATGGGTATTATTAACTCTGGCTATGAGGTCCAGCAAAAGTTCCAGCCTCTTAGAATGTGAGAGAGATTTTCATTACACTATTATACAGCTAAACTTCTGATCACGCAGCAAGTGCTTTAACTCCTGAATCATCTCCTTAGCCCTACTTGTTCCTAGTATTTTCTTTTTAATAATGATTTTCTGTGTACTTTTTTATCTGTATGGTGAGATGGCAAGAATATTGTAAAGTCGTTGTTTAGCTCTTCCTATGTAACTGGATGCCCTGTGATCAACTGTCTGCCTTTCTTGACACCATTCCTTCCTGCCATAATCGACCCTATCCTTTTTCAGAATAACTTCTGTTTCTATTCTCTTAGGTATTTTCTCACAGCATCAAGAAAAAGAAAGCAGACAAGAAAGCTGTGAATTAGAGCCCAGCTGGAAGTACTCTCACAAAGACTTCCTGCCAGCTGCCCAAATAAAGCTAGCAAGGAAAGAATCCTAGAAATAGCAAGGAACTTGCTGCTGCTCATACACACCAGACCTGTTGGACCAATAGAGACCTTGATGGAGTATGACTCAGAGGAAACAGTAAGGAATGGGCCTGCAACCTCTCTTCTCCCATCCATGGACTCTCAACAACATGGGTGATGCCTGCCTAAGACCTACCTGCCAGCATTAGTCTAGCTGGCATCCCCACCTCACCCCTCAAAAAAACGAAAATTTGTCAAGGTCCCACCATTAGATGAAGAGCTGTAGGCAGTAAGGGTTGGGAGGCAGATGTGTTCAGGGGTAAGACCCCAGTCCTAAGTAGTTAGCCCTAAACATAAACAGAAACACACACACACACACACTTATAAAAGAGCTCATGAATTTTAAAACATGGTGAGGTGAACACAGAAGGATTGAAAGCAGAAATGAGATGAGTGGAAATAATGCAAATATATGTTGTATTCATGAAATTCTCAAACAAACTAAAATATTAATAATGAGAGTATTGAGCAGACCTTCCTCTTCTTCTAATGGACAGTGCCAAGTTTTACAAGAATATGTGAGTATGTTTGCATTTACTTAGTCTTTTTCATATTATCTATTCCAAAAATTTAGTACTTGTACAATAGCTGTTATCCTGAGATTTGCTGGAGACAAAGCTATTCCATCATTTTGGATCAAATATAAAGCATACTTCATTGAATTTTAAATACTGAATGAGAGAGGGACATTGGTCAAGACCATTCCCTGGGATTACTCAGCTAAGAATAGCCTTGAGTCATATGTTACAGGGGTTTATATGGACAAACTTGTAGACCATTATAGTTTCCCATGAAGCTTTGTAATATTCCAAGAACTACAATTCCCAGCATTCCAGGAAGTTACGAGGTTCACGGGCAGGTGGGGCTTACAGGTTAACTTTGGGCATCACATACAAATGATAACAGCACTTTTTTGCCTGTTGTTAATTTTAGTGCATATCAGTCATATATATACAGAACTACCTGGTAAAATTGAAGGATACTTTGGGGACACTATTTAGAGTGTCAACAGCTTCCAGTTACTACCAATCTGAGCTATGGGCTATGTCCCATGTCCTTTAGAACTTAAGCTATAATACAAGCTGCTCTGTGACTGTTAGTATATAACAAGATGGCATACCTTTAAAGTATATGCCACATGCTATCCCATTTTGTAATGAAACCTAAAACACCTGAGTGAACGAGAACAAGAGGAACATGGGTAGGCAGATAAAATGAGGGCATGCTCTCTGAGATGGCCACTTCTTACTCCCACAAGACTCTGAGAGGAAAATCAGAAGGAAAGCAGAGGGACAGGCATTTATACATAACCAATAGGGGGAAAGCAGAGGGATAGGCATTTATACATAACCAATGGAGGAAGGGGCCTTAGGAGATACATAAGGTGGTGTTTGGTAAACTTTCAACCTTGGGTTTCTCTCATCCTGAATATACAGTTGTTGCTTCTCTTTTCTCTGCATCTTGGTCTTCTTTATGGTCTCTCAATTCATTGTTCATGCCAGAGAACAAACTCCTTCAGGTAGCTACCAGTCTCTTTGTTACATGAGCATACATGAACTGGAACAAGACTGCCTGTTGTATTACACTGTGCTGAGTTTTTTTTTTATTAGATATTTTCTTTAATTACATGTCATATGATATCTCCTTTCCTAGTTTCCCATCTGAAAAAAAATAAAATAGAATAAAATAAAAACAAAAAAACTCATGTTCCCTCTTCCCTCCCCCTGCTCACCAACCTACCCTCTCCCACTTCCTGGCCCTGGCATTCCCCTACACTGGGGCATAGATCCTTCACAGGGTCAAGGACTCCTCCTCCCACTGATGACTGACTAGGCCATCCTTTGCTACATATGCAGTTGGAGCCATTAGTCCTACCATGTGTACTCTTTGGTTGGTGGTTTAGTCCCTGGGAGCTCTGAGGGTACTAGTTAGCTCATATTGTTCGTCCTAAGGGGCTGCAAACCCTTCAGCTCCTTGGGTCCTTTATCTAGCTCCTTCAATGGGGACCCTGTACTCAGTCCAATGAATGGTTGTGAGCCTCTACTTCTGTATTAGTTGGGCACTGGCAGAGCCTCTCAGGAGACAGCTATATCAGGCTCCTGTCAGCCAGCACTTGCTGACACCCACAATAATGTCTAGATTTGATGACTGAATATAGGAAGGATTCCCAGGTAGAACAGTCTTTGGATTGTCCTTCCTTCAGTCTCTGCTCCATAGTTTGTCTCTGCAACTCCTTCCATAGGTATTTTGTTCCCCCTTTTAAGAAGGAATGAAGTATCCACACTTTGGTCTTCCTTCTTCCTGAGTTTCTTCTTGTTTATGGATTGTATTTTGTGTATTCCTATCTTCAGGGCTAATATCCACTTATCAGAGAGTACATACCCATGTGTGTTCTTTTGTGATTGTGTTACCTCACTCAGGATGATATTCTCCAGATCCATCCATTTCCCTAAGAATTTCATAAATTGTTTTTAATAGCTGAGTAGTACTCCATTATGTAGATATACCACATTTTCTGTATCCATTCCTCTTTTGAGGGACATCTGGGTTGTGCACTGGGGCAAGTACTGCATGAAGCAAGTTATCTTTGTCATTAGCTAACCCAGACCTTATTAGGCAACATTGGGATGGAGATGACTAGTGTACTTTAGCATAGTTTATAATCTAAAATGGTAATAAGGACTATGGATTGATCAGAAATATTAAGATTAACACAAAATAATCCTGTTTGCAAAGGAAGACTGGAATTCCTTCTTTACCTGGGCTTCATCTAAGGACCAGCAAGCATAAAAATAAAATAAATAAAACAAAATCTTAAGGGAGGTTCTTGGATGTTCCATGTAAGGTCCTAAGAAGCTTTATACACAGCATGGCCTGATGCATTTGTAGCTACTTACTCAGCTTACTAGGCCACAACCATTTTTAAGAATAAATTTCCTTTTATAACAAGCTGTTTCTATTTCTTTGGGTTTTTGATTGTTTTGTTACTTGGTTGGTTGGTTGGTTGTTTAGTTAGTTAGTTGGTTTGGTTTGGTTTGGTTTGGTTTTGGAGTTTTTGAGAGAGGGTTTCTCTATGTAACCTTGCATGTGCTGAACTTGTTCTGCAAACCAGGCTGGTTACAAACTCACTCTGTTTGCCTCTGCCATCCTAGTTCTGAGATTGAAGGTGTACACCACCACATCTAGCTCTATTTCATTTTCTAAGAATGTGTCCACAATAAAATATTTTTTGCATTGGCACAAGAGACTTAGATGGCTGCTTTCTGACTCAGATTCCTGGCCCAGTACTCTGAAGCAAGCTTCCCATGACCTTCTGGACTTGTTCTATTTCTCTGACTTCAAGGCTCACTTAAAAATCATGACTATAGTCCTTACACTACATCCTCTGTCAGTTGTTGAGATTTTCATCTTATCTGTACCACTATTTGCAACCCAAACTCTAAGAAAATTATCCCCAATCTTCCTTCTGCAGCTGTTTTTAAACTCTTATTAATGAGAGTATTTACTGGGAAGGGGAGCCTCAATTTCCTAAGTGTTGGAAAATGTTAACTATACAAAAGTTCTTTAACATGGGCTTAGAAAAGACATACATCCAAAGCATATCTATTATTCCAAAGTATGTCTTATTATTCATAAGAGCAGGAAGAAGCCAGAAGAAACAAAGTACAAAAAAAGACAATGTATTATAAGTGGATGAATCACAGTTAAAGCACAAATGAAGAGCAGCATGAAGTACTAAAAAGAGTTATAGACAAATATGTAGAGACTAAACAATACATGGTAGACACTTACTTGTATTTGTATATCACAACACACACTTTACCCATGAAACAAGTAAATAACTAGGAATAAGCACAGGTTAGCAGATGATAAACAAAGACAAAGAAGAAACTAATAAACATCAAGTTTAATTTCTTCCTGCAAGAATGAGATAAGGAAGTAACATAGTTGGGACTCAGTCCTGATTGCTAGAATTCACTTTCCTACAGAGAGGAAAATCTAAGTGAACAATGTCTCACTACTCCTTACTTGTTGATGCATTTATTTATTTTATTTTTTTACTGATGCATAGTCTGATAAAGCCAAGGGCAAGATGAAAAAAATAAAATAAAATAAATTTCAATATTATGAATCAAATTCTGCCAAGTATGAAAATAGCCATGGAAATGCATGCAGCCATACATTTTCAAAAGTCTCTATTGTGACAATAATTTTAGGAAATAAATCTTGAAGAGTTCCAAAGGAGAAAATACATGATCGGACTTGAATGCACAATGGAACATTAGCTAAGTACAAGGCTGACAGAATGACCTGACATAAGAAAGGAGCAGCACTGACAATTTTGCAGTTCAGATGCTACGTGAGAAGAAGAAAGGAAGTCCAGGACACGGTACTCTTAAAGACAGATGAATACTGTGAAATGGAGCAAGTTCCAAGCATGAGTCTACTGAAGCCCCTCTTTCCTTTCTGTTCATCTGAATATGAAAGCAGTACGTGCTTCCTGTTGCAAGTGGGATTCTTCCTTCCCCAAAACATGGAACACTTTTCACTTTTATTATGAAAGTGCCTCCACTTCTTATTCACAAAATAAAAAGATAGCTTCTACTTTTGAGGAAGTATTCCCTAGTACTGTACCTAATGCCTAGATATCCACACCCACCCACCTTGTTAATTAACACTACCCAAGACATAAAAGTAATTTGTTTGGGAGTACTTAAACCCATTTTTTTTATTGATTAATCTTATAATGGACTAATATTAGCCCATCATTAAGAAAAAGAGGCAAATCTAACAAAGTCTTAGTTTTAAGTTTATATTCCACAGTAGGTGGAAGGGAAACCACATGTTAGACTAGAAGGAGCCCCCATTTACATGTCAGACCCACAAGAATAACAACATCTACTTCTAACTTCCTGAAAGTCCATATGAATGTTCCAAAGAACCATCAGCTAAAAGGCAGAGAGGCTCTGGGGAGATTTCAGCCTGCCTGGCATTTTTACAGGATAAGGTATAGCTCACAAGCATTTGAAGCCTTGTGTTTACACTATATTTGTAAATGAGATCTAGTTACACAATAATCATGAACTGTGAGGACCTCAAGCCAAGAAATTAGTGCAAGAATGCCTGCCTAGTCTGAGTGACCCACGGGGGCCCAGTTCCCGAAGCTAAATGACAAAACTACCTGGGATATTTTTCTACTCCTCGTTGTGTGATTCTCATGATGATCTCATAACAATTCTGAAAAAGTTCAATAAAGTGCAACAAGAATTTGATCACAAAGTGATAAGAAAATTCAGTCCACTGAGTATAATTAAAATACTTGGAGACGTAAAAGAGTAGGTTAAAAAGTAGAAGGCAAGAACATGAAAACGCAGTTAACATTTTTTCACTTTAAGACTGAGTGTTTTGCCTATGCAATTATCTGTACACTGTGTGTGTGGTACCTGCAGAAGCCAACAGAGGGTGTCAGATTCCTTGCAACTGAATTTACAGATGGTTGTAAAGTACCAAGTGGGTGCTGAGAATAGAACCTGGGTCCTTTAGAGGAACAGCCAGTGTTTTTAACCACTGAGACATCTTTCCAGCCCTGAGCTCAACTTTTAAAAATTAGTTATCTGAGTTATGGAGGAGACTTTTTGAGCCTTTGAGAAAAAAGAAAAGAAATACTGATTACACAGTAATTATGTAGTTAGTTACTTCCCTTCATTATGAAGTCCCTATGAAAATAATGTTGCAAAAATGTAAATCATCTGGGAAGGTTTTTTTCTGAAGAGACTACCATTTATTTTCTGAATTCCTTCTTCCCAAGGGTTTATGAATGCCATGAATATGGAAGCTATGTGGGAGAGATGGGAGTGAAAGTCAGGTCCCTCACTGCACCTTAGAGCAAGGTCTTAGCTGTGTGTCATTATTCTGTATGTCTTAAAAAGTGGACACACAAACACATATGGGAGGAGAGACTGCATACACAATTCAACTAAGCCATTACAATTCTTTTCCTGCTTCATGAAGCCAAATGGAATTCTGTTGGAAACATACAATGCAATTCAGTTGAAATTTCTGCAGACTCTGGGTGTTCAGGTAAAAACATGAATTGAAAGAATTGCATAATCACAAAGTTTTCGGACAGAAGTCCTTTGCCAAATTAAGCTCACATACATCAAAATATGAGAAATTTAATTTTTATATTCTCTCTCATAACTTCAGTAGAGAAGATAACATTTAGCTAGCTCTTTGAGATCTTAAATACATAATTTGTACAGCATTTTAAGATCAAAATTACATTTGCCGTTGCATGAAAAAGCATTAAATTATAACCCAATCAGGACTTGAAGTGTTCTGTGATTCTCTTAGAATATTTGATTAAAAAATAGATGCAGGTGTAATCAATAATGCATATACATTCAATCAGGAAACTTAATTTTCCCCTTTAGTCTTTTAATTGAAACCTTGAATATCAGTTTGTTTTTAAAGCTCATTTATGCTCAGAAACTAGCTATCTCTAGGTATGTATTTTTAATGTCCCCAGCAATTTCCTTCAAAAAAAAAGATGTAAAACATTTGTGCTCATGAAATATCCACCTCAGTGTTCCATCAGTGGAGTAACAGCAAAACTGGAAGTTCTGTTCCTATGTCAGCCATGCTGTGCAGGAATCATAAAATATGCCTGTATTTTCTCATTTTCTTAAGAGGCATATTCTTGGGCTTTGAGAAGCTCAGCACATATCAAGCCAATTTCAGTTTAAAAGGCTTATACTCAAATTTTTTGGGGGGGCAATCAATGCATTCAATATATACAGATGATGAGGTGAAAGAGGGGGAGGATTTCTGGTGAATGCTTCTCTTTTTGTCAGTCATTATTCTAACACTCCTCGAATATGGCTACTTCTCCTGCATCATGTATGTAAATCTTCCTCCTCCTGGCATCATTATCTCTTGACAACTCTACCTCTTAACACCATCCACTTGAGTAAAAGAATTCGGGTGGGGCAATATCCAGTCCCCTGGAATCAAATAGCATAGTATTTATTACTCATTCTGTTAGTGGCAAAAAAATGAAGTGCAGTTTGTCCAGACTTGATTTTACCAGAGACACACCCAAAGAACTCTAGAGTACATGCTATTTCAAAATGTTTCTGAAAGCCAGAACAGGGATACTTTTCAGAAAAACTAGAGATTACAAAGAGATGTGGTACTATGTTCAGTTGTAGAGGAGTGGAACAGGAGAGGTGCAGCTCTTGGGGCCTGGGGTATAGGGAGATCCCCAAGGACCTTGGCTCTTTTTGGAGTCTATGCAGCCTTCAGTTTCTGCAGGAAGGCAGAGGAACAAGAGGAGCTTGAGAATCGGTCGCTGTTCTTTCCACTGAGGTTTTGCTTTTGTTTTTTGTTTGTTTGTTTTTGTCCTTCATGAGCCTCTATTCTCACCAGACTCCATGCATTGGACTGCTTCAGAACCTGGGACACATAAGTGTAGTGAAATGAAGTTTTTTGAAAGACCCTTGTTGGTTGCCAGTCCAAATGAAAAGTATGTAGTGGGGTGAGAAGCAGCTACTTTCACTCGCAACTTCAAGTAGACACATTCTCCACACTGATTCAGGCCTCCACCCAACACCAACAGGCAAGCGTCTATTGAAGATTTGAAACAGGCCAGCCTGGCTAGATCAAAGGTGGGTTTTGGAAGTCATTTATATCTGTTAATGCACAAAACACATATATGGCAGAAAAATGTATCTTGGTCATCCTTTGGGGGTCCAGATACACAAGTTTAATGTACTGTCTTCTAGAAGAGAGATTCTTTTCTATCAAACAAGAAAATAGATATTTAGCATTGGTTAGCATGCTAAGCTTCTCTGGAAAAAAAATGGAAAAAAATATAAATGCTGATCTGCAGAAACATATGGAGTGTCAGCAGGAGCCAGGAGACCTTGCACATCAGTGAGTGGGAATTGGAGTCACTTTGAAAATGGGAGTGATGAAAACTACCCTGTGCAAAAGCTGCTGGAAGGGTTCCCACCTCTAGATTTGCCCTCTAGAGCAATCAAATGAAACAGAAGTGCTAGCATGTTTGTGGTAGTTTCTATGTAACCAGGTAATCCACATGAGTTTTCTTCTGTTTCACTGATCTTGGATTCTAGAATTGATTGAAGTTTGCCCTTGTATATAATAAGAGAGGTATGTTCTGAAATAACCAGTAATGGTAACCTGGAAGAGAATCCCTGTCGGCTAGATCTAAAGTTACTGTAAATGAAGAGGTTAATTGGTTGCAGTCTTGTGGAGTACAGAACATGAAAGTGGTATTTACATTCAGAATGTCATAATCTTGGTGAAGAAAGACAAGAACTCTCAGAAGATGCCCGGTAAAAGATATTGATATAATAGTATTACTGTAAGTGTCAAGATGTCAAAGAGTACAAGAAGAGAATACAGGACTCTAGTTTTCCCCTTAAAGCCACTGAACCTTGATGTCTTTCCATTCTGGACATCGAAATGGCTGCACTATCCATGACTTAAAGGACATTGTATATCATGCTTCATATATGCCATGAAGGTAAAAAGGTTTTGAAATAATCCCTACCCAGTGTGCAGACAACCACTTTAAATCTTTACACTAATTTATTTCACTTATCAGAATTATATCTTTTTAATAATATAACCCTAGGAATGCTGTATAATAAAAAGTTTACTTATCTAAGCCTAAGTTACTATGCTATTGTAGCTCACCTGCCTTCTGTGATCCTCTGAGGCCAGAAACTGCAAAGTTTCTGGCATTTAGCACCTCATCCTAAAACAGCAGGAGATTAAGTACAGGATTAATTGCTAGAGTCTTTTGTTCAGATGCCTCTTGCTTGTCCTGGCTAATGGGAAGTTTAGAGCAATAAACTTTTATTGAACCAGGAGAAGAGAATAACTCTCATAGAAGGAAGTAGAAGGAAAAACTTTCACCTAAGCGAATATGCATAATCTCACATAAATTCATATGTGAGATCCATTCATGCTCATTTATTCATTTACACATTTTCATTCAAACTCAGTTAGACCCAGCTTATGTGCATCCTCATAATTACATACTTACACACACATGCATACACTCTTACAATTACATACTTACACACACATCCATACTTACATATACATATGGAGCAAAAGACCAAGCACTGGTGCAGAAAGAACTTACTCATTCTGAATGAAAAATGGAGCTCCAATCTTTATTACATAAAGAAAAGGTTTCTATCTTTTCAATACTAAATGAATTAAACCCATGTTTGTAAGAAAAAGCTTTGTTTCTTTTAATAAGACTAAGCTTGCCCTGTCCTTAACCATGGGACCTGTTCTTTCCCATGGTAAGGAGGAGCCTGCCTGCTCCTTCTACTCTCTACAGAATCTTTTTTTTCCTCTTTCCCTCTGCATTCTGCACATTGCTCTCTTAGTATTTTATGTTAGCTGTAGTTTCTAAGTTATTCCACTCTGCATTCTCTTTCTGATCTAAAAAGTGTTCTGTCTAAAATCTTCTCCTCAGCTCAGTTCCTCTCTCAGCTCAGTTCCTCTCACCTCTGTTCCTCTCACCTGTCCCCCTGTTCTGACTCTTCTCTTTGTCCTTAGTCCTTAACATGATCACATGTTAAAAAGTTCATCAAAAGTTCACACAGAAAATCAAGTCACAAATTGAAATAGAAGTTTACAACAGCGAATGCATATCCACTAGGAGTAATTATCTAGCTAAATATCCATCACCTATCTCATTGCCACAGGTTCACCAAAGGTTTAAAACCATAACTAAGTTATAAGTGAGGTTTTGTAGACAAACCCAGTAGATATTTAATCTGTTTTAACACCTATAATAAATCATCAGTTCCCTTTTTATGACCTTTGGCTAATTGTTTTACAATCTCTTGGAATGTGCTCTGTGTAGGAGAAAGTTTGGTTACCATCTAAGAGCAATTAACTGCTGACACTTGGAAGACTGGCAGAGTTCTCAATGCAGTTTTAACTATCAGAAAGGGACTTAATAGCAGTCACATTATGAAAGAGGAGATACAATTTTAGGAATTCTTATATGATCATCATTAAGATTTAAGTCATCTGTTTGCCTATATAGCATCACTACAAGAGAGTACATCTTCATGGATCTGCAGAGATCTGCTCCAAAGGGGTGTGCTATTACTTAGTGATTGTTATATATGTTTAATAATAACAGGAAAAGCATTTTATGGGCTATTAAAAACTGGAAAAATACTAACAGACTGTTAAATGAATTCCAAAATAAAGTGTGTAAAAATAAAAGTTTCTGTTAAAGTAGCAAAAAAAGTCATGTCTTTAAGAAAGTAAATGAGCCCCAGGTGCCCTAGCACGCCCAGGATCTCAGGATCCGGGATGAGGGGAACACAACATCTGTTCCAACACCACCAGGAGTAACTGGGACTCAACAAAGGAGTACGCATGGCTCCAGCTGCATATGTAACAGCAGAGGATGGCCATGTCATGCACCAATGGCAGGAGAGGTCCTTGGTCCTATGAAGGCTGATAGATGCCCCAGTGTAGGGGAATCAAGGGTGGGGAGAGAGGTGAGAGTAGGTGGGTGGGTGGAGGAACATCCTCATAGAAGCAGGGAGAGCGAGGATGTCATAAGGTGTTTCCAGGAGGGAGTGAAACTAGGAAAGGGGATAACATTTGAAATGTAAATAAAGAAAATATCCAATAAAAAAAGTAAGTGAAGTTTATAATGGACGTCATTTAAAAAAAAAGCAGAATGACATTTTCTTTTACAATATGGAAGGCTTGTCATCTGATGTCTTCCTTGATTTTTTTCTTATTTATTCATTTATTTATTTATGTTTTAAAGTTATATTTGTATGTGTTTTGTATATGTCTTCCATTTCCTTGGTTATGTTTAGTCTTGTGTGTGTGTGTGTGTGTGTGTGTGTGTGTGTTGTGAATAAATTTGTGGCCCTTATTTATTTTCAGTATATTTCTCATTGACATATAGAAAATATACTGATTTTTATGTTAGTTTTTGATTCTGCCACTTTGCTGAACTTTTCAGCTCTAAGAGTTTTTTGGTGGAGGTTTTATTTTTCTTAGATGATCATATCATTTGTATGCAAAGATTTGAAGTCTCTTTTCCTAGTTGTACCTTTTTATTTCCTTCTCGAGTTATTGCACTTGGTAAACCTTCAAGCACTGCATTGGACTGACTAGGCATGGGAAGAATGGACACCTTTGTCTTGTTCCTGGTTTTAGTGAGAACTCTGAGGCTTTTAGTTTTTCTTCATTTAACATGACATTAGCTGTAAGTTTGTTGTTTACACCATTATTAGCATATAGCCATTATTATCCTGACTCTCTTGGTCTCTAGCTCCTCTATCACTGTTTTCATACAGAGATATTGAATTTTTTTAAAAAATCCTTTATTGCATTATGATGAGAAAAGTTACACGACTTCAATTTATCTGAATCTGAGATATTGAATTTTGTAGAAGGTTTTTTCTTTATCTATTGATAAAGTCATGTAATTATCTGTCTGAATATATTTAGGTGATAGATAACATTTATTGATTTATATTCATACTGGACCATTTTTGAATCTCTGCAATGAAACCCACTTATTTGTAGTGAATGGCCTTTTTGAGGTGAACTTGAATCTGGTTTGTCAGCATTTTTTAAAAGATTTATTTATTCTCATGTTATGTGGACAGTGTTTTGCCTGCATGTATACAAGTGTAACACGTGTGCCTGGTGCCCATATGAGGAAGAAGAGGGCCCTGAATACTCTGTATAACAAGTTATGGATATCCCTGAACTACCACTGGGATGTTAGGAAGCAAACCTAGGTCCTCTACAAGAGCAAGTAGTGCTATTAAGTGCTGAGCCATCTCCTCATTCCTGTAGATTGGAAGTATCTTATTAAAAATTTTGTATCTATATTCATCAGGAAGATCAACCTTAAATTTTTCTTTTTCTTTTTGACTTTATCTGGATTTGCTCTCAGGGTAATATTGATTTTATGAAGTGAGTTTGAAATCTTTCCTTCTGTTTCTAATTCATGAATGATTTAAATGATATTGGTGGTGATTCTTCTTTTATACTCTGAATATATATGTATATTCATTCTAATAACCCCCTGTATATATGGGGGTATTATATCATATTTTAATATGCAGGATCCAGCACTGGATAAGACAATATATTAGAATATTTTATATTCAAATATATATTATACATAATGTATTATATATCAAATTATCTTAATATGATATTATTACAATATGTTATATCATATATATTATATATTAGTATTATATATGATATACATAATATGTATATATTATATAATATAATGTATACTATATTATGTTATACAGCATGATATGCATACTATATAATATTACATATTACATAATTTATTTATAATATAATACTATATATATGGGTTATTATAATAGATTACAGGCTATGGTCCAGCTAGTCCAACAATGTCTATTTCTCAATGGAAAACCCAAGAATCTAGGCATTGTTCGGTCTAAAAGTGGAAAATATTATAAAAGGAGACAGTAAAACATAGTAATATGAAATAACAGGTAAAGATAACAAAGAAGCCTTAAGTGGGCATGGAAGAAATTATGGGAAGAAAATATTAAGTAGGGGCTACATTAACAAAAATTAAAGATGTATGAAGAAGGCTTATGAATCCAAAGTTAGTTTGTAAATTAACTAAAGCATATCTTAAAAACAGTTTAAACAGAGATATCTCATGAGTTATTAATAGTAAATCTCAGTGCCAAGCACATGTTACTTACTTATCAATTATTTGTCAGGAAAGCCTGAGAAGCACTCAAAACAAATGAAAAAATAAAACAAATCATCACCAACAACTTGCTATTTCTTAGTTTCCCATGACAGCTGCCTGGTAAGACCCTATGGACAAAGAAATTATAAACTTCAGGTGCAGAACCTTATGAAATCAATATTGAACTTGCCAGAACCCTGCTGACTAGCTTTCATTGAAAACATTTTTCAGGCTTCTGGGGGGAGAAAAGGCATCAATGGTCTTATCCAGTACAGGACCCTGCGTACTACAATAGTGACTTACAAGGCAAGGTGTATCCACTCGTGCAACCATGGTATGATTATTTATGGGAGTAATCATCCAATATCTTGATTGGGCTTCAGCCCTTGACACACAGGAGGAAATGGATGCCTGGCATGGTAAACATAGTCAACACCAATGGCTAGAGAATGCATAGATCCTAGGTGAGAATGTACTCCTGTTGCTTTGATAAATGAAAGTTAGCAGTACAAGTTCTGAAGAGGCTTTCCATGAAATTTGAAGAAGGTAACTTTTCCTAAAATACAGGGAACCATGGAGTTGGCATGAACAAGCTGCCTTGAGAGGCATGTGTCATAGGTTTTTCAGGTGAGAGTCCATGGCTCCTGGGGCACCATGTGCCTTTCACTTCCTGAGAAGCCAAGGCATTCCCTCAGGCAGTGAAGCATGCAGGCAGCCCTGTGTTTCTCTGTATATTACCTAGGAAGCCAAGGGAGCACAGAAGCTTGATAGAACAATTGGACTTAGATATTAATCTTGTGTACCCTGCATAGCTTGCGAACATCACTGATCCTGGCAATTGTCACTATATTCTGTTTCTGATGAGAGTATAAAAAGTTTGATGGCTCTTAATAAAATTGTCACAGCCTCAGCCTTGATGTGTCCCCTCCAACCTGAGCTGGGTTTAACTTCTTTCTGGATATATCATGTAACTTTGGAGGGCACTTACATCAAAACATTGGAGAAGTCTGAAATGCAAAGCAATCTCTATTATATTATACATCATCATCATCATCATCATCATCATTATTGAAACTAAATTATTCTCTTATATAATACATCCTTACCACAGTTTCTGCTAACTTCAGTCCTCACAGCCCCCCGCCCACACACACCTACAATCTCCCTTCTCTCCCAGATCGACTCCCCCTCCATTTTCCTTCAGAAAGGAGCAGGCCTCCAAAAGCCAATAACCAAACATGACAAAATAGGATACAATATAAATACAAAAGGCATCCTATCAAGGCTGGACAAGGCAATTCAATAGGAGGAAAAGAGTCCCAAGAGCTGGCAAAAGAACCAGAGGTACCATGCTCCCACTATTAGGAGTCCCATTAAAAAGAAAGAAAAAAAAACAAGCTAATAGTCCTAACATATACACAGAGAACCTAGTGCAGAACTATGCAGGCCCCGTGCTTGCTGCTCCAGTCTCTGGAAATGCATGTGAGTCCTGCTTAGTTGACTCAGACTGCCATGTTCTCCAGGCATCCTCCATCTCCTTTGAATCTTATAATTTTTCCTTGTCCTTTTTCCTGGGGTTTTCCAAGCTCCAAAGGGAAAGACCTGAAGGAGACCTCCAACTTAGACTCTTTGCTTAATATATGGCTATGATTATCTGCACCCACTCCCATCAGCCACTGGAAAAACCCTTTCTGATGATGACTGAACAAGTTACCAATTTATGAGCATATCAGAATATCATTAGGAATTATCTCATTGATTGCTTTTTTTTCCTTTGCCAGTTGTGTTTGCTTATACCCCAGGTCTCTTGGCTATCCAGTCTGTCTTCAGTTCCTGTCCATCTAGGCAGTAGCAGGCATGGATTCCCTCTCATGGCATGGAACTCAAGTTAAACCAGACGTTGGTTGGTCACTCCCACAAGTTCTGTACCACCGTTATCTCAGCATCTTGCAGGAAGGTCAGACTGTAGGTAGAAAGTTCTGAGTCTTGGGTAGTGAACAAAAGTGATTAGAATGTAGAGGTGAAGTTTCCATGCAGGCCCCAGCTCAACCTCTCTACATTCAATGAGTTCTGTGAGTGTTTTGTAGGCTTATATTTTTCAAAACCTGCTTTAATAACTGTACTTAAATGCTTTAACACCCTTTCTAGCCATCCACCCACAAGAAGTATAGAAAGGGAAGGTTGATAGGGAAAAGAAGGATGTGGACCTGTTTAGAAAAATTTCCTTGGGACAAATCCAATCTCTGTTGTCAAGATATTAACTGTTCAGTCCACACGAATCAGCAGGGATAGCTCCCAATCCACTCACAAGCACCATGCATGAATCAGCAATGGCACTTCAATACAGAAGAGACAAACAAGGCTCTGCCAATTGGTTTTTCTGTGGGAGCTACAGGAAGCCTCTGTAATGCCACCAGTTCTTTGATGCATTTTTTTTTTACCCTATGAAGTCACAGTGAACTATGATCAGCAAAGAGTGGCGAAGTGAACCAATTCCACAGTGTCATCAATGAAAACCAGCATTAGCAATACCTAAAGGAGACTAGCAACGACTGGTAAGGCAAATCTATACTACACAGCCTCATCCACTGTCTCTTGGGTTATATTTATACCATTTCCAAACATCACATGTTCTCTCATGCATCCTCTCTAGCAAAGCATCATATGCCCTTTTGCCAGACAGCTTCCAAAAAAACACCACGTGTCTACTCTCAGCAAAAACATCCTCTCATGTGTCTGCTTCAGCAAAAACAGCCTCTTATAAGAAAGTTTCCAGGGGAAAAAAAGATCACATGACACAACTGAGTCTCCAAGGAAACCAGAAATTTCCACTTCACTGTTGTCCTTGGTAAAGGGGCCCTGCTTTCAGTTTTCAGAGAGTGATTCTCTGTCCTCAGCCTGTGTTGTTTGGAGGTCTCCACAGGACATCTTCAGTCAATACCTTGACCAATACAACCCTGGGTCACTACTGGAAGCCTTGCCTGGCTACAAAAGATGGCCAGTTTAGACTCCATATTCTCCAGTACTAGGAGACTTCACTAGGTTCACCCTTATGGATTCCAGGAAGTTTGTACTGCACTAAGTTTGCACACTGCCCTGCCTAATGACCCACTCTAATTCCAACTATCTTTCACTACATTTTGCCACTCCCTTCAACCCCAAACTTGATCCCTTCCTGTCTACTTGCAGAATTTATTATATTTTCCTTTCCCAAGGAGACCCATATGTCCTCCCTAGAGACTCACTCATTTCCTAACCTCTTTGAGTCTGTGGATTATAGCTTGATTGTCTTGTATTTAATATCTGATATATACTAATTAAGTGAATAAATATATTTGTCTGCTGGGTTTAGGTTACCTCATTCAGAATTATATTTTCTAGTTGCATCCATTTGGCTGCAAATTTCATTATATCATTTTCTTAACAGCTGATTAAGGCTCTATTGCCTAAATATACCACAATTTCTTTATACATTCTTTGGTTAAGGGACATCTAAGTAAGTTGCTTCCAATTTCTAGCTATTATGAGTAAAGCCGCAGTGAACATAATTGAGCAATCATACTTGTGGTACGATGGAACATCCTTTGGGTATGTGCCCAAGAGTGATACAGCTGGGTCTTGAGGTAGAGCAATTCCAAGTTTTCTTAAGAACTATCATATTGACTTCCAAAGTGGCTGTACAAGTTTGCACAACCACCAGTAACGGAGGAGTGTTCCCTTTGTTCCATATCCTTACTTCTTACTTGTGCAACTGAATTAGACATTCTGAAAGGGTTTTTTTTTTCTTTTTTTCTTAGATAATTTCTTTATTTATATTTCAAATAATATCCCGGTTTCCTATCCGGAAAACAAAACAAAACAACAACAACAACAAAAACATCAAAAACCCTGTTCCTTCTCCCCTCCCCCTGCTCACCAACCCACCCTCTCCCAGTTCCTGGCCCTGGCATTTCCCTACACTGGGGTATAGAACCTTCAAAGGACCAAGGACCTCTCTTCTCATTGATGATCGACTAGGGTATCCTCTGCTACATATGCTGCTGGAGCCACGAGTCTCACAATGTGTACTCTTTGGTAGATGGTTTAGTCTCTGGGAGCTTTGAGGGTACAAGTTAGTTCATATTGTTGTTCATCCTAAGGGGCTGCAAACCCTTCAGCTCCTTGGGTATATCAGTGAGTACATACTATGTGTATTCTTTTGTGACTGGGTTACCTCACTCAGGATGATATTCTCCAGATCCATCCATTTCCCCAAGAATTTCATAAATTCATTGTTTTTAATAGCTGAGTAGTACTCCATTGTGTAGATGTACCACAATTTCTGTATACATTCCTCTGTTGAGGGATATCTGGGTTGTTTTCAGGTTCTGGCTATTATAAATAAGGCTGCTATGAACATAGTGGAGCATGTGTCCTTATTACATGTTGGAGCATCTTCTGGGTATATGCTTAGGAGTGGTATAGCTGGGTCCACAGGTAGTACTATGTCCAATTTCTGGAGAAACCACCCAACAGATTTCCAGAATGGTTGTACCAGCTTACAATTCCACCAGCAAATGAAAAAGTGTTCCTCTTTCTCCACAACCTTTCCAGCATCTGCTGTCACCTGAGTTTTTTAACCCAGCCATTCTGACTGGTGTGATGTGGAATCTCAGGATGGTTTTGATTTGCATTTCCCTGATGAATAAGGATGTTGAACATTTCTTTAGGTGCTTCTCAGCCATTCGGTATTAGTCAGTTGAGAATTTTTTTGTTTAGCTCTGTACCCTATTTTTTTTAATTTTTTTTATTTTTTTTTAATTTTCTTTATTTACATGTAAATTTCTCCATCCCCAGTTTCCCCTCCAAAAAACAAAGAAACAAACAA
>NW_022196906.1:71442042-71442246 GCF_008632895.1 Mastomys coucha | reverse complement strand
TCTTTAGGTGCTTCTCAGCCATTTGGTGTTCATCAATTGAGAATTCTTTGTATAGCTCTGTATCCCATCTTTTAATAGGGTTATTTGGTTCTCTGGTATCTAACTTCTTGAGTTCTTTGTATACTTTGGATATTACCCCTCTATCAGATATAGGGTTGGTAAAGATCTTTTCCCAATTTGTTGGTTGCCATTGTGTCCTATTGA
>NW_022196906.1:71432099-71437145 GCF_008632895.1 Mastomys coucha | reverse complement strand
TATTGGTGTTCTGTTCAGGAAATTTTCCCCTGTGCCTATATGCTCGAGGCTCTTCCCCACTTTCTTTTTATTAGTTTCAGTGTATCTGGTTTGATGTAGAGGTCCTTGATCCACTTGGACTTGAGCTTTGTACAAAGAGATAGGAATGGATTGATTTGCATTCTTCTACATGCTAACCGCCAGTTGAGCCACCACCATTTGTTGAAAATGCTGTCTTTTTTACACTGGATGGTTATAGCTCTTTTGTAAAAGATTAAATAGCCATAGGTGTGTGGGTCCATTTATGGGTCTTCAATTCTATTCCATTGATCTATCTGCCTGTCAATTTACCAATACCGTGCAGTTTTTATCACAGTTGGTCTGTAGTATAGCTTAAGGTCTGGGATTGTGATTCTAGCAGAGGTTCCTTTATTGTTGAGAATAGTTTTGGCTATCCTGGGGATTTTGTTGTTTCAGATGAATGGGCAAATTGCTCTTTCTAAGTCTGTAAAGAGTTGAATTGGAATTTTGATGGGGATTGCATTGAATCTGTTGATTGCTTTCGGCAAGATGGCCATTTTTAATACATTAATCCTTACCATCCACGAGCATGGGAGATCTTTCCATCTTCTGAGATCTTCTTCAATTTCCTTATTCAGAGACTTGAACTTCTTGTCATTCAGATCTTTACTTGCTTAGTTAGAGTCAAACCAAGGTATTTTATATTATTTATGACTATTGTGAAGGGTTTAGTTTCCTTAATTTCATTCTCAGCCTGTTTATCCTTTGTGTAGAGGAAGGCCACTGATTTACTCAAGTTAACTTTATATCTAGCTACTTTGCTGAAGTTGTTTATCTGGTTTAGGAGCTCTCTGGTGGAATTTTTGGGGGGTCATTTAAGTATACTATCATTTCATCAGCAAATAGTGATAATTTGACTTCTTCCTTTCTAATTCATATCCCTTTGATCTCCTTTTGTTGTCTAATTGCTCTGACTAGGACTTCAAGTACAATATTGAATAGGTAGGGAGAGAGTGGGCAGCCTTGCCTAGTCCCTGATTTTAGTGGGATTGCTTCAAGTTTCTCTCCATTTAGTTTGATGTTGACTATTGGTTTGCTGTATATTGCTTTTGCTATGTGTAAATATGGGCCTTGAATTCCTGATATTTCTAAGACTTTTATCATGAAGGGATGTTGGATTTTGTCAAATGCTTTCTCAACATCTAATGAGATGTTCGTGTGGTTTTTTTTCCTTTGAGCTTCTTTATATAGTGAATTATGTTGATGGATTTCTGAATATTGAACCATTCCTGCATCCCTGGGATGAAGCCTACTTGGTCATGATGGATGATCGTTTTGATGTGTTCTTGGTTTCAGTTTGCAAGAATTTTATTGAGTATTTTTGCATCTATATTTCATAAGGGAAATTGGTCTGAAGGTTTTTTTTTCTTTGTTAGGTCATTGTGTGGTTTAGTTATAAGAGTAATTGTGGCTTCATAGAAAGAATTTGGTGGAGTATCTTCTGTTTCTATTTTGTGGAATAGTTTGAAGAGTGTTAGTCTTCTTTGAAGGTTTGATAAAACTCTGCACTAAACCCATCTGGTCCTAGGATTTTTTTTTGTTGGGAGACTATTAATGACTGTTTCTATTTCATTAGCAGATATTAGACTATTTAGATCATTAATCTGATCTTGATTTAACTTTGGTACCTGGTATCTGTCTAGAAAATTATCCATTTCATCCAGGTTTTCCAGTTTTGTTGAGTATAGTAGGTTCTCATGATTTTTTGGATTTCCTCAGTGTTTGTTGTTATGTCTCCTTTTTCATTTCTGACCTTGTTAATTAGGATAATGTCTCTGTACCTTCTAGTTAGATGGGCTAAGGGTTTATCTATTTTGTTGATTTTGTCAAAGAACCAGATCCTGGTTTGGTTGATTCTTTGTATAGTTCTTTTTGTTTCTATTTTGTTGATTTCAGCCCTGAGTTTGATTATTTCCTGCCTTCGACTCCTCTTGGGTGATTTTACTTCTTTTTGTTCTAGAACTTTCAGATATGCTATCAAATTGCTGGTATATGCTCTCTCCAGTTTCTTTTTGGAGGCACTTAAAACTGAGTTTTCCACTTAGGACTGCTTTCATTGTGTCCCATAAGTTTGGGTATGTTGTAGCTTCATTTTCATTAAACTCTAGAAAGTCTTTAATTTCTTTATTTCCTCCTTGTCCAAGTTATCATTGAGTAGAGTTTTGTTAAGCTTCCATGTATATGTGGGCATTCTATTGTTTATGTTGTTATTGAGGAGCAGCCTTAGTCCATGGTAGTCTGATAGGATGCAAAGAATTATTTCAATATTCTTGTATCTATTGAGGCCTGATCTGTGACCAATTATATGGTCAATTTTGGAGAAGGTACCATGAGGTGCTGAGAAGAAGATATATCCTTTTGTTTTAGGGTAAAAAGTTCTATAGATATCTGTTAAATCCATCTGTTTCATAACTTCTATTAGCCTCACTGTGTCCTAGTTTAGTTTCTGTTTCCATAATCTGTCCATTACAGAGAGAGGGGTGTTGAAATCTCCTACTATTATCGTGTGTGGTGCAATATGTGCTTTGAGCATTAGTAAAGTTTCTTGTATGAATGTAGATGCCTTTGTATTTGGAGCATAGAGATTCAGAATTGAAAGTTCCTCTTGGTAGATCATACCTTTGATGAATATGAAGTGTTCCTCCTTATCTTTTTTGATGGCATTAGGGTGAAAGTTGATTTTATTCGATATTAGAATGGCTACTCCAACTTTTTTCTTGGGACCATTGACTTGGAAAATTGTTTTCCAGCCTTTTATTCTGAGGTAGTGTCTGTCTTTGTCACTGAGATGGGTTTCCTGTATGCAACAAAATGTTGGGTCCTGTTTACATACCCAGTCTGATAGTCTATGTCTTTTTATTGGGGAATTGAGTCCATTGATATTAATAGATATTAAGGAAAGGTAATTGTTGCTTCCTTCCATTTTTGTGGTTAGAGTTTAGAATTCTGTTCATGTGGCTATCTTCTTTTAGTTTTGTTGGAAAATTACTTTTTTTCTTTTTCTAGGATGTAGTTTCCTTCCTTGTGTTGAAGTTTCCATTTATTAACCTTTGAAGGGCTGGATTTGTAGAAAGATATTGTTTAAATTTGGTATTGTCATAGAATTTTTTTTCTCCATCTATGGTAATTGAGAATTTTGCTGGGTATAGTAGCGTGGGCTGGCATTTGGATTCTTGTAGGGTCTATATGACATCAACCCAGGATCTTCTGGCTTTCATAGTCTCTGGCGAGAGTCTGGTGTGATTGTGATAGGCCTGCATTTACATGTTACTTGACCTTTTTCCCTCACTGCTTTTAATATTCTTTCTTTGTTTTGTGAATTTGGTGTTTTGACTATTATGTGGCGGGAGGAATTTTTTTTCTGGTCCAGTCTATTTGGAGTTCTGTAGGCTTCTTGTATGTTCATGGGCATCTCTTTCTTCAGGTTATGAAAGTTTTCTTCTATAATTTTGTTGAAGATATTTTCAGGCCCTTTAAGTTGGAGGTCTTCACTCTCTTCTATACCTATTATCCTTAGTTTTGGTCTTCTTATTGTATCCTGGATTTCCTGGATGTTTTGGGTTAGGAAATTTTTGCATTTTTGTTTTCTTTGACTGTTGTGTTAATGTTTTCTATGGTATCTTCTGTGCCTGAGATTCTCTCTTCTATCTCTTGTATTCTGTTGGTGATGCTTGCTTCTATGGTTCCTGACTTCTTTCCTAGGGTTTCTATTTCCAGAGTTGTTTTTCTTTGTGATTTCTTAACTGTTTCTACTTCCATTTTTAGGTCTTGGATGGTTTTGTTCAATTCCTTCACTTGTTTGGTTGTACTTTCCTGTAATTCTTAAGGGATTTTTGTGTTTCCTCTTTAAGAGCTTCTACTTGTTTACTCATGTTCTCCTGTAATTCTTTAAGGGATTTTTGTGTTTCCTCTTTAAGTGCTTGAACCTGTTTACCTGTGTTCTTCTGTATTTCTTTTATTCATATTCTTTTTAAATTCCTCTATCACCATCGTGAGATACAATTTTAGACCCAAATCTTGCTTTTCTGGTGTTTTGGGATATCCAGGACTTGCTGTGGTGGGAGTACTAGGTTCTGATGAAGCCAAGTAGTCTTGGTTTCTGTTGGTAAGATTCTTGCATTTGCCTTTTGCCATCTCTTGATCTCTTGTGTTAGATATTCTTGCTGTCTCTGGCTGGATCTTGTTCCTCCTGTGGTTCTGTAAGCCTGTGTCAGCACTTCTGGGAGATCAGTTCTCCTCTTGCAAGACCTGTGCGCAGTGGGCTGTGGATCAGTAGTCCCTCCTGAGTCCTGGGGTCAGAACAATCCCAGGAGACATGTTCGCCACTTGTGGGGAAACGGGCAGAGAGGGCTATGGTTCTGCAGTCCTTAGTACATATAGAAGGAGGTAGAAAGGATCCTGTGCCAGCTGCCCTGCCACTTCTGAGGCCTGTGCCTTCTGGCTGGTCCTGCCTTAGAAAGTCCGAAGTCATTGTTTTTAATAGCTCAGTAGTACTCCATTGTGTAAATGTACCACACTTTCTGTATTCATTCCTCTATTGAGGGCCATGGAATTTCAAAGTCATTTTGATTTGCATTTTCCTGATGGATTAGGATGTTGAACATTTTTGTTGTAGTTGTTGTTTAACCATTTGAGATTCCTCTGTTGAGGAACCTGTTTAGACCTGTACTCCAGTTTTAATCAGATTTTTTTTTTCATATCTGGATTCTACTGCTCTTTAAATATTTTGGATTTTAGTCTTTAATTGGATGATGAGTTAATGAAGATCTTTTCTCATTTAGTAGGCTGCCACTTTGTCCAACTGATGGTGCTTTTTGCGTTACAGAAGCTTTTTCAGTTACATGAGTTTCCATTTATCAATTGTTGATCTTATTGCCTGTGCTATGAAAGTTCTGTTTAGATAGTCTCTTCATACTGGGCAGTGGTGGTGCACACCTTTAATCCCAGCACTTGGAGGCAGAGGCAGGCGGATTTCTGAGTTCAAGG
>NW_022196906.1:71401799-71432089 GCF_008632895.1 Mastomys coucha | reverse complement strand
AAAAAAAAAAAAAAAAAGATACAAGAATAGGCTTCTATGGAAGGAGTTACACTGTTGCCAGCTGATTATATACTCTGCTTCCTAGTGAAAGGATACAAAGGCAGTTCCTGTAATTTTGATGTAAAATGTCCAATGTCCTCTAAACTTATAAGAAGGCAGAGAAAAGCAATGATGTATCTTGTAAAGACTCAGTAAAATCAAGGCCAAAGTCTTAATTGAATAAAAAGAACAGGTGGTTCCCATCATGGCCAAAATAGATGAAAATGCAGGAAAATAATTTAAAATTCAACAAACAAAAAAGAAATACAGCCTCTCCAGAGAGAGAAATTAAAGCAGAGATGGCCTTCTTTGAAACAAGAAGTACTACATTGGGTTTTAGTGCACTACAGGAGTAAAAGAAAATGGTTACTTTGATGATCTGAAAAAAGTAATAGAACTGCTTGATAGGCAGTGCAAATACTCTACAGAGTAACAACTACAATGAAAAAGATGAGGCAAGTAGAAGAAAGGCCTTGCATGCCCATGGAGCATTTGTGCATGGTATGATTATATAGGTTGCCTTATCAGGAGAGTAGAATAGATGAGGGATGGATTTAAAGCTCAAACTCTGTTTTAGAGATATTCAATTTTTTTATTAACTACAACAACTGAGAAAAAGGTAGGTATTATTTTTATGTGAAGAAAAAGATGTTTCAATCTGTTTTTAAATAGCCTGAGGAAGATGATCTTACCTACTGACGTTTTTATTAAATTTAGTTCTTCTAACACTGAAAGTTATTCAATTCATTGTGCTCCCAGGTTAAAGACAGCCATCCTAAGTACAGACAGTCAAGCAGGCTGTTAGATACTAGTTTTTAATTTTCTTTAATATGAACATATTTACTGTAGCTGACAATGGAAATTCATGTGTAAGACTATGATTTTTGTAAATGTATAGCATGAATTGAAAAAATAACTAATGGACACAAGATTCTCAGTGTGTACCAATCAAGGCAATGGCTACGTCTTTGTTAGATTTTTTTCAAAGTTATTATTTTAAGGCTTTGGAGGTTAAGAAAAGGGAAATAACTATCTTTCAGGAGGCAGCAGTCAATCAAGGATGGAAATCCATAACTGTGGAATAATATTGCTTTAGGGAAAGAGAAAAAGAAATTACAATAAAGCACAAAAATGCATCAAATATCTCAGTCACAGTGAAGAGTTTAATCAAACAACAATAACAAATTCTACCATCTCTATTTGATCTAAGGAAACCAGAATAGCCCATAAATAATATTTGTATATGGGTGAGTTGGCTAAGTATTATTTTTCATGTGATCAATTATGAGGCTCAGTAAAATAGAGTATTTTTTACTAACATGATAGCCTATTTTTTACTGCAATGATGTATTTGTTTCAAGAGAATACTTTTTGCAGTTCTATATTTCCATGCCCACAAAATTTATCCATTGCTTGGTTTTATCCATCTTACAGGAAAGTACTGCCATTCTTTGGGTAAAATCAAGACCTTATGTATAGCTCCTATTCCACCGAGGTGAATATATCATCTACTGGTGAATTAATTTAATTAAACATGTCTACAGACCATGGCACCTAGCCACTACTGCTGTCACTTGTTTGCCATCTTCCCTAAGGTAGAGGACAGCAATGTTTTTTCTGAATGATGTTTCCATTTGTGCATCTTCTGACCTCTCCAGCTTACTCTGTTTTTCCTGACATTTTATTGCATTTTTGTTTTAATAAGATTCATAAGAAGATATATATGTATGTAGCTGTTCCATATACTGAATAAAAATTGCTAAGATTTCTTTTTTAAATTTGAAAACTTTTTTGCCTCCTTATTTTTCTATTTCTTAATTAAAATATAGTTACTTCTTTCCCTTCTCTTTCTTCCCTTCTACCTCTACTATGTCTCTCTGCCTGTTCTCATTAAAATTCATGGCCTCCTATTCTTCTATTGTATTATTACATGGATATAGATGAATAAATATGTAAATGTAACCTGTTGAGTATATTTAGTGTTGCTTCTATGTAATCTGGGGTTTTGGGGGATGGTGGTCTGTTTTTTGTGGTTTTCAAGGCTCTCTACTTGGAACTGGATAACTATTTAGGGTGCTCATCTTCGGAGATGATTAAATCTCCCTGTCTCCTGGGTTGTTAATCATTTGTAATTCTTCATCTGGAGATGGAGCCTGGTGTAATCTTCTTCATTCACAGAATGACAACTAGTGTCAAGTCATCTTTAAGCAACTGTATTTTTGAGATACCGTAGCTATAGTTTCTCTGTCATATCTAAAAGCCTCAATCTTCCAACATGCTGCTTGGTCTCTGGCTCTTAAAATCTTTCTGTAACATTTCTATAATGTTTCACAAACCTTAAATGTAGGAATGTAGGGATTGTGCTGTAGGTATGCCCATTGCAACTGGATAGGCCAAGATCAGTTGATCCCTGTATTTTAAACTAGCTGTGAGTTTCTGTAGCAATCTCCATTTACCACAGAAACAAAAGCTTCTTAGATGAGAACAGCTATACTGATCTGTGGGTACAAGTTTTAGGATATATTTTAGAATCACAGTAACCTAGTAAGGTGACAGTAGTAGGTTCTGGTCTAAGATCCATGACCTCACTAGCCCTGGGGAGTTAAGTAAGTTTCCAATATCTGGCATGATTTCCTTCTTGTTAAGTGGGCCTTTGATTCAGTTAAATATATGTTGGTTACTGCCAAGATATGAGAACCACTACTGTACCTGTAGGGATATTTTGCCATACAAGTCATTGTTGTGGTTCATATGCATTACAACCTCCCTTTGCTGTTGCATACCACCTTCTGGTCCTCTGAAAACTAGCCTTGAGCTTTGGGGTCCAAGTTTTCCATCTGAAGTAGTGTCTTCACATTCAATGGTTGGGAGGTAACTAAGGGCAACAGCGGTACCCTATATTATTTGAGGAGTCGCATATACTCCCCTGACCAAGAATTCAAAGGGGGATTTTATCACTCCTTAAACTTGGATTTTGTTAGATAGTCTATGGCTTTAGGGCAGAGTATTGCCACCTAAAGTGGCAATTTATTTAAACTCATTTAAATAATTCATATATGTATGTACATATATATATGAAATGTAATTTAAATAAGTATAAAGCATTCTTATTCCTTACAGACTTTTCAAGTATCCTTGGTCTTATTTATCCTCTTCTCTCCCTCTGCACATGTACTGACCTCCCTCCCTCCCCAGTCAAAGCCAACCCCTATTCCCCCATTTCTACCTTCACCTCAATTCTGCTATTACCCTATCTATCACTTCCCTCTCACCCCAAGTCTTTTTTACTTGCCTGGTTTCTATAGACATCTGATGTTATATGCCTAACAGGTATTTATAGAACATCTCCCCCCAACACAAGAGAATATACCAAGTCTTACCACATACATGAAAATCAAAACAGCCTCTGCATTCTATTAGACTTCCATGGATTAAAGCTAGATATCAACAAGAGAAAGAACATAAAGCTTACAAACACATGGAAACTGAACAACTCTCTACTCAATCAAAATGGGCCAAGATAGAAATAAAGAAAACTTTAAGACTTTCTCATACACAGCAGTCCCTCCACACCTGTGTCCACCTCCTTGGTTGACTGAAGCTATGACAGGCACCGGGAGCCCTTGCAGAACAGGGCGGCAGCTTGGGATGCTGGTGTGACCTTCTATAGACTCCTCAGTCCCCGCAGCGGGTGGACCAAGGAGCACAGTAACTATTGTGCAGCTTTGGCTCTTTGTCTCGAGGGCTCAGAGGGGCCCAAGATGGTAATAATTTGCTTTGTGGTGTCAGTTCAGGTACTGTGTGTTTTCATGAGTACTTGAATCATCCAGAATATTTTGGGCTTTTTTTTTTTTTTTTAAGAAAATTGAACACCTGTGTATTCTGACAGTAGTGTTAGTTTTCATAGAGCATTGAAAGCCCTACCGTTTCAATAAAGACCTGGATTGGAGATGTTCTGATATTAAAAAAAAAAAAAGAAAAAAGAAAATGAATGTACAACATATCCAAATGTATGGGATATAATGGAAGTGGTGCTAAGAGGAAAGTTAATAGCACTATGTGCCTACGTTAAGAAACTGCTAACATCTCATACTAGAAATTTAACAGCATACCTGAAAGCTCTAAAACAAAAAGAAGTAAGCACACCCAAGAGAAATTGAGGGAAAGAAGTTATCAAATTGAAGGCTGAAATCAATAAAATAGAGACAAAGAAAGCAATACAAGGAGTCAGTGAAACAAAGAGTTGAGAAAAATCAACAAGATAGACAAACCCTTATCCAAACTAACTAAAAGACAGAGAATATCCAAATTAATAAAATCAAAAACAAAGAGGATAGTGGCAACATAACAGCAGATGCCAAGGTAACCCAATACATCATAAAGACATACTTTAAAAACCTTTACTTCACATAATTGAAAAAAATGAGAATTCTAACTGGGATCCATAGCTCATTTTTTTCTTTATTTATTTTTCTTTCATGTATTACCTCCCAAATGCCATTTCCCCTCCCTCTTCTCCTCCCAGTCACCCCTCCATCTTTGCTGTCCCCCAGATCCACTCTTTTTCCCCCCTCAGAAAAGGCAGGCTTCTCAGAGATATGAACTGAACAGGACATATAAAGACTAGGCACATTCCCTCATATTAAGGGTAGGCAAGCCAATCCAGTAAAAGGAAAAGGGTCACCAAAGCAGGCAGAAAAGTCAGAGACAGCCCCTGCTCCCACTGTTAGGAGTCCCACGAGAACACTAAGCTATACAACTGTAATATATGCAGAGGACCTAGGTCAAATCCGTATTGTATAGACCATTTTCTAATCAGATTATTTGTTTTCTTGATGTTTTGTTTTCTGGATTCTTTATTTATTGTGAAGATTAATCCTTTGCCAGGTGTATAGTGGTAAAGATTATTTGCCACTCTGTGGGCTTCCTCCTCAATTGAATGATTCCTTGTTGTTCAGAAGCCAATTGTTTTGTGAGGCCCCACTTGTCAATTGTTGGCTTTAATTCCTGGGCAAATAGAGTTCTCCTTTTCAGAGTCCCTTACTATACCTAAGTGTTGTAATCCTCCTACTGGATTTGGTGCTTCAAGTTTTACAATGAGGTTTACCAGCAAAGTTTGTTGAAGATGAGGTCTTTCTTCGGTGTAAGGTTTGACAACTTGGTCAAATATCAGATTGCTGTAGTTACAGCCATTCATGCTTGAGTCTCCTGTTTTGTTCTATTTTGTCTGCTTGTCTATTTTTGTAATACTATATCTTTGTAACATATCATGAAATCTGGAACCTAATACCTTGAATAATTTTTGCATTGTTGTTTTATTGTGTTTTGCTTGTGAAAATTATGGATAATTTGATTTCTTCTTTGCATTATTTTAATTTCCATTGCTCCAGTTAGTCCTTCAAGAACAATTTTGAAAAGGTGTGGGGATAATGAACAGTCCTATCTCCTTCCTGATTTTACTGAGATTTCTTCAAGTTTTTCTCAACTTAGATGTCATTGGCTGTGTATTTATCATATATAACCTTTATTGTGCTCATGTATGCTCTTTATACTCCCTCCCCTCTCTGTGAGTTCTACCATGAAGGCACATTGGATTATGTCAAAATCTTGTTCAATATCTATTAAGATGATTATGTAACTTTTATTTTGAAGCCCATTTATAAATTTATTATATCTATTGTGATGTGTATGTTGAACCACTCCTGCATCTCCAGAATAAAACCTATTTGGGCATGGAGGATAAACTTTTTGATATATGCCTATATTGCTTATAGTAATTCTACTGAGAATTTCAGCATCTGTATTTATCATGGATATAGGCCTACTTTTCTTTTATTGCCATGTCTTTACCTGTTCTGTAATAAGGTGATATTGGCTTCGTACAGGAGTTTAGGCCTGCTTCTTTTCCTTCCATTTTAAAAAATAATTTAAAAAGTATTGTTTGTTGTCTCCTCGAGTTCTTCTGTGAGCCAGACTGTGTCCCAGCTTTTTAAAATCAAAAGCCTTTTTTGTTACTGTTTCAATATCCCTGTTAGGATTCTGTTTAGATTGTCGAGCTCTTCTTGGTTTAATTTTTATGGTTTGGATGAATGTAGAAATTCATGGTTTTCTTTTTAGGTTTTCCAACTTAATGAAATGCAGGACTTTAAATATTCCCTTATGATGCTGTGACTCTCTTTGATATCTGTTGTAATGTTTGCTTGTTTGTTTCTGGTTCTGTTCATTTGGCCATCTTTTTCTTTCTTTTGGCTAGTTGGCCTTAATGTCTGCAAATCTCATCTTTTCAAAGAACCAGCTCTTGGTTTCATTAATTCTTTGTATTGTTTTCTTTGTGTTTTATACATTTCCATGCTGACTTCCATTATTTCTTGAGTTGTCCCCGAGGTTGTCACCTTGTCTTCTCATTTTCATCTCGCTCTAGGAATTCTTTCTACTTCATTCTTGTCACAATCTTCTTCCAGCGATGAGTGGTTTCCTCTCCATGAAGCTATGTGCTCACTATAGACTTGTTTGCTGTCAGTTTTATGTTTTATTACATTATGGTCACAAAGTACACACAAAGTTATTTCAATTTCTCTGAACCTGTTAAGTTTGTTTTGAATTCTACATTTATTTCAGATAGATTTGTTGGGTACAGTTGTCTGAGTTGGCAGTCATGATCTTTTAGAACTTGAAGAACAATTTCTAAAGTGCAAGGACAAGTTCTCCAGACTCTTCTGGCTTTTAAATTTTTTATTTAGAAATCAGCAGCTATTCTGATAGATTTTTCTACACACATGGCTCCTGTTTCTTTTCCTGCAGCTTTCATTACTCTTTCTTTGTTTTATATATTTAGTGTTTTAACTATACTATGTCACAGGTGGAGGAAGATTTTTCTGATCTTGTCTACTTGATGTTCTATGTTTTCCTGTATCTGGATAAGTGTGTCTTCCTTGGTTTGGGGAAGGCTTTTCCTTCCACATTCTTGATTAGGGTTTGTTCTGTGCTGTCAATCTGAGATTCTGCTCCTTCATCTATGCCTGTCATTTTAAGAGGTGTCCCATAGGTCCTGTGTGTTTCTTTCCTGTGGTTTTACTTGTTTATTTGTTCTTTACATTCTTTTGCTATTTCTTATTAATCCTCTAATTTGTCCTCAAATCCTGCTAGTCTATCTTCTACTTGTAAGACTTTCTCCGGAGTCTTTTAATTGTGTTATTTGAATTTTTCAATTCCATCTGTTTATTTATTGCTGTTATTCTTTTATATTCATTGAGCTGTTCTTCATGTTTTATTAAACCTCTTTGACTTTTTCAATGAAGCATATAATTGTTCTTTTAAATTCTGTGTCCTGGAGTTCATCTAGGTAATTCTCATTGGGAAATATTTCTGTAGGACTGGTGGATTTAGGACTGTGTGTGGATGTGTGTGAATGTATGTGTGGGCATCATACTATCTTGACCATTTATATTGTTTTTCAGCTAGGCTTCTTGTGTTGGTTGTGTATCTGTTGTTGCCACAGTAGGGCTGATACACAGGGTATGCCTCTTGGCCCAAGTATGCAGGTTAGGAAAAGCCCAGGTGTGTGGGCCTGCATGCTGGCGACTTTCCATGGGGATCTCTGTGGCTTGGTGCAAGAGCCCTAGGGAAGGGAAGTAAGGGAGCACGGGCAGAGCTATCTCTGCCATATCTTCCAAGTCACTCTGTTTCTCAGCGCTGCCCTGAACTGAGTAGGGTCGGGATGGGCCAAGGAGAGGTGTGATGCAGCTTCAGGCTGCATTTTGGGAGAGCAGACCTCTTCCCCTTCCCGTGTGTTACAGCTCTTAGAACAAAAGGCTCAGACAATGGAGTAGATCTTTCGCGTGCTTTTACTTCACTGGATAGTATATATATATACAGTTTTGGGAGTCATTCAGATTTTGACAGCAGTTATCTCTCATTGGTTTAGTCTGAGAATCTTTATTTGCATGTAAGATGGCTTGACCAATATCGCACACCTCTACTGCTGGGGCTGTTGTTGGGGGTTGGGACTAAATCCCAGGAGTTACAGCTGAACTGGGTGCTCTGGGGTTCTAGGCCTATTACTTGACTGGGCCCAGGCTGCCTGAAGCCCACTGCCCCACACAGGTGGTATTCATCAACTGAACCATAGAACCTTGACTCGGGATCTAGCATGGGCCTGAAAACTTGCAACTGGGGAGGGTGCTGAAGGTAGGGTCAGACAGACTTATCAGGTTAATCTAGCACAGAATTGTAGACCTAATAAGCGATGGAAGATGGATCTGGTCCAAGAAGCTTAGTGATGAGAATTGGGAAGGGTTATTCCAGGGGAGTGCAAGTAGGTTACCTTTCTCTATGAACCACATGGGCTAAATAGAGGACCTCCCTGAGAATGAGGGATCCAGAACTTGGTGAACCCCAAGGAGAAGATGAGGGGACTGGAGTAGGTTGTGATCCCTGGCAGGCATGTCCATGAAACTTAAAAACAATGTAAGCTACTGCTTTTGTCCTTGATTGACTCCAGAAACTTGAAGGTAAGTCTCTATTGCTAAGGCCATTATACTCTTCAGACACAGGATTTGGCAGAATTGAGCTAAAACTGAATCGGGAGTCTCGTCCTTGAGGGCTACCTTTCATAGTACAGGGAGGTTCTGTGCAAACCACCAAGAAAGACAAGCAGTCAGTTGTCCTAGCTTGTGAATGTGTAATGCCTGTGGACCCCAACAATGATCAGCATGGTGAGGTATACACAGGGCTAAATATCAACATATATATCTTGGGGGTAATGACAGCTATCTAATTGGGCTTAAGGCCAACTCAATAGGAGGGAAGTCTTACCTAGTACTGGAAACTAAATCGATTACCTGCAGCTGGTGAAGTCATATACACTAGAAGAGTATATATGACCTACTACTGCTACTTTCTCAAACCAATATAATTTGTAACCATACTCTAAATAACTGTCTTTCCACTTACAGATAAGTGTAGCTCTCACCCCTCATCAAAGATTATCCTTGAATCAGTTAAAATCTTAAAAGAGAGCCACAACTGTGGAAAGTGCAGAGAAAAAATAACCATGGGTAGCTAAAACTCTTCTTTTTCTTTTTTTTTATTAGATATTTTCTTTTTTTACATTTCAAATTTTATCCCCTTTCTGCATTTCCCCTCTGAAACCCCCCAATCCCACTCTTCCCCTCCCCCTGCTCACTAACCTATCCACTCCCACTTGCCTGTCCTGGCATTCTCCTATACTGGGGCACCAAACCTTCACAAGACCAAGGGCCTCTCCTCTCATTGATGTCCCACAAGGAACATCTTCTGCTACATATGCAGCTGAAGCCTGAATCCCTCCTTGTGTACTCTTTGGTTGGTTGTTTAGTTCCTGGAAGCTCTGGGTACTGAGGGTACTGGTTGGTTCATATTGTTGTTCCTCCTATGGGACTGCAAAACCCTTTAGTTCCTTGGGACCTTTCTCTAGGTCTTCCACGGGTGATTCTGTGCTCAGTCCAATGTATGGCTGTGAGCATCTGCCTCTGTTTTTGTCAGGCACTGGCTGCTATGAACATAATGGAGCATGTGTCCTTATTACATGTTGGAGCATCTTCTGGGTATATGCCCAGGAATGGTATAGCTGGCTCCTCTGGTAGTTCTATGTCCAATTTCCTGAGGAACCTCCAAACTGATTTCCAGAGTGGTTGTACCAGCTTGCAATCCCACCAGCAGTGGAGGAATGTTCCTTTTTCTCCATATCCTCACCAGCATCTGCTGTCACCTGAGTTTTTGATCTTAGCCATTCTGACTGGTGTGAGGTGGAATCTCAGGATTGTTTTGATTTGCATTTCCCTGATGACTAAGGATGTTGAACACTTCTTTAGGTGCTTCTCAGCCATTTGGTATTCCTCTGTTGGGAATTCTTTGTTTAGCTCTGTACCCCATTTTTTAATAGGGTTATTTGGTTTTCTGGAGTCTAACTTCTTGAGATCTTTGTATATATTGTATGTTAGCCCTCTATGGGATGTAGGGTTGGTAAAGATCTTTTCCCAATCTGTTGGTTGCCATTTAGTCCTATTGACAGTGTCCTTTGCCTTACAGAAACTTTGTAATTTTATGAGGTCCCATTTGTCAATTTTTGATCTTAGAGCATAAGCTATTGGTGTTCTGTTCAGGAAATTTTCCCCTTTGCTCAAGTGTTCAAGGCTTTCCTACTTTCTTTTCTGTTAGTTTCAGTGTGCCTCGAATTGTGATAAAAACTGCATGGTATTGGTACAGTGACAGGCAGGTAGATCAATTCAATAGAATTGAAGACCCAGAAATGAACCCACACACCTATAGTCACTTGATCTTTGACAAAGGACCTAAAACCATCCAGTGGAAAAAAAGAGCATTTTCAACAAATGGTTGAAACAAATGGTGCTGGTTCAAGTGGCAGTGAGCCTGTAGAAGAATGCAAATCGGTCTATTCTTACTTCCTTGTACAAAGCTCAAGACCAAATGGATCAAGGACTTCCACATAAAGCTGTTGATGTAGATAAAGTTTAATTCAGTAACATGGCTGCTCTGGCAAGGGGTCACATCCAAAGATATGATCATGCTGGAATGCAGACAGGCCTCATATCTTTAATTCATTTGGCTGGAATACATACCTTTGATGTCTCTGGCTGGAATACAGATACTCCTTTAGTGCACATTTTTAATCCCAAACAAGGACTTGTAACTGAGGGATAGACAATATGGTAAATCAGAGAAAGATTTGACAGAATGAGTCAGAGCTAGGATGTGTCCAACTCTCAACAGAGCAGACAGGAAAGAGAGGCTACTTAAAAAGAAGTGAGGGAGAAAGAGGCAGTCAAGAGAGTCAATTTAGTTTAGTTCAGTTCAGTTGAGTTAAGAGCAGCTCAGTTCCTGGAGTTCAGAGGCAGTCTTTCCAAGCAGGGAACTTCAGTCTGAAGCTGAGAGAAGCCAATTTGAATCAGTCAGCTTGGAAAGGAGTTAGAAGAGTTGAGTTGAACCACCCAGTTGAATTCAGAAAGACCTAGAAAAGGTGAGTTACTCAGAAGTAAGTATCAGAGCCTGAAACATTCCAGGCATAGCTTAGCAGAAAGAGGCTGGAAGCTGAAGTCTTCAAGGTCTGGGTTTGCAAAAGTTTCTACCAAGGCTAGAAGCTTCTAGGCCTAGGCATAGAAATAGTTAGAACAAAGATAAAAAATTCTTCAGGCTCAAACCTAGCCATGTATTTGCACAGTTTGAGTATGACTCTCATCTTATCACTTCATCTGAAGAAATAAAAGTCACATCTACATTTACATCGTGATATGTAGGACCCAAAAGTAGAAATTTTCCTTCATATTATATTGCCCATACTATTTGTCCATAATGGAAAAATGACAGGAATTAATGATGTTGAAGAGCTAGTAAATGACTCAGTAAATAACAGTAGAGAGAGTATGAATGGCATAGGAAATAGAAGTTTAGGGTATACAGAGTTAAATGGCCTCTGATGACACTATTAATGTAGCTCCTGTTGTTTCCTAGGCAGCTATAAGACATTTAAGGCCTGGTGAAAACTGACTTAACTAGTTGGTCCCACTAACAGAACCAGATGTTGGTATAATATAGAAAGTAAAAGATGGTGGCATCAAAAGAAAGGCTCTGATGGGAGTGATACCATGCCTTCAGTAGGTAAACAAAATCAAGTCTATAGATAAATGGTTACTCAACATGAGCTTGATAGTCTAATATCACTGAGGACTGCTCACCTTCGTCTTTCAAACTGTTGAAAGCAAGCAACATTGTAGCTGGTTTTGGATTTGTTATATTATTAATTTCAATATGAGGGTTTGTGGTTTGGAAGGGTTTCCTCTTCAAAGAGGCTAAGAACAAAGAATATTAACTTGCTATGCTATTATTGTAGCCATATTTACCTTAATTAGAAGGTGGTCAAAATAGCTCAATATATGAGTAGATTTTGAGAAGTCACATTCTCTTCATGGACATTTAATTTTGTCCCAATATTAATTTCTCAGATATCTTTTGTGCATCAAACAAATTAAGATGCTTATTTGATCTACCAAAAATTTAGAGATGAGCTTTCTATTTAAAGATTTCAATATTGCCTTACAGAATAGCACACTGTAGATAAAATTGCAGCTTTATTAACTTAAAGCTGCTCATTTGCAAATATTAAAACTTAAGGAGATGGCATGTGGTGGCCTATAAACTCTCATCTGTTCAATTTGGATGTAATTGGTTACCTACCCCCTTCTCTAAAATGGAGAGACTTGTGGCTCAGAATTGATTTCTCTGTTTCTGGTTCAGTGTTGATAATACATATGAGGCTAACATGCTGTGTTGCTGGTTCCATGCAGTTTATATGGGGTTGACTTGCCAAACAAAGTTAAAGAAAAGAGTATTTTGTGAGAACGTTCCATATAGCTTTCCACAGGGCTCAAGTGCAGGTAGCTCAAGTGTTCTTACTTTTTTATTCTTAAAAATTGTTTCTTTCATTTTTATAGTGGTCATGAGATAAATATCTCATTTTTGTTTTATTTTGCATTTCTTGAATAATGAGGCTGACCTTTGTTCATATATCTGTTGGCTATTACTATGTTTTCTTTGAGGTATGTCTTTTCAATACCCTTGTTCATTTTTAAATCAGATTTTTATACTTCAATGTAGGTGATTGAATTGAATCATGTCGGGCAAAATCAGCTGAGAATTCTCGGAATTAGGAGCATGGTAAAGAAAAAGAATAAAACTGAGATTTCTGGTTTATGCAGCTTCCCTCTGCCAGCCTTTGCTCTGTGTGTATTAACACATATTCTCCTTGGATTCAGAGACAGCTCAATTACTCTTCAGTAATCTTGTTTATTCAAATGTGAAGTAGATTGGTTTTACCTACAACCAAAGTATCCTTAATTAAGATAAAGCTGTAATGGATAAACATATCATTCTCCTTTCTTATTAGGACAGGTCTCTTAAGGACACAACAACCATCTCATATGAATGAGCTAGGAATTGCCCAATCACAGAGGAGCTGTAGAGCCAATTGAGACCTTTCAAACCACATTGGATAAGTGATGCCTTTTTCAGTTCTACATATACCTGGCTCAGGATTATACAGAATCATAAAAGGTTGTTATTCCACTGCATAAAGGACAAAAAAAGGTTATTACCCTTGAATACTTTCTTTTGAAGCATATTACACATGAAGGCTCGTGTGGCCTCTAGGATTTTCTACCTCTTTCCAATCTCCTCTGAAGCCTTGACTTCACCCCAAATCTAAAGTATTCTTTGTTGTTCTCATGCTGACTAGCCTTTTAAAACCTTCTGGGCTCTACAGAAAGGTTTTGAGTTAATGATTAGGCCAAAGATGCCATGGGAGCCTGAGGAAATTCAGGATTCCAGAGAAGAATGTTCCCAAGAAAACACCAGTCTTGGGTAGGAGGAAGATAGTAGTGTGAACCCATTCCATAGAAGAGTTGTTTCTCTTTGTTAGGTGTTTCTTAGCAATGAAGATCATGGTCTTCAGTCTATTTACATGAGCACTTTAGGTGTATGGGATAGATAAATGCATCATGGTTTTCTCTTCCCTCCCCTGCCCCCGTAATCAGAAATAAGACCACCACAATATTATATACCGACTATAAATCACCTCACACATTTTACTTCTATGCATAGATTTGTCTAGTCATTAGCATATTCACCCAGAATCAAATTATGATATATGGAGAGGCAAATACGTATTCACTGAGGTTCTGTTAAGTGGTGACTCAGTTGGTCATAATTTTGTCTCAGATTGCTAGGCAATTAAATTATTAAATATTTTAGTACATTCAAACAATATAACACACAAATAATTCAACTCATGCAAACTTCTTACCACTGTCTATTGCATCACCTTTCTGTCTTCTCATGTGTCTCTCCCCCATATGTTACACCACCACCCCGACTGCCAAACCAGCATAATAAGCTCTTGGCCAAACTGAAAATGTATTACAAGAGTTCTTACGGTTGTCAACTCTCCTTTTTTCCTTACATATGGGTTTGAAAAGTATTTTTAGGGCCCTTCATCTATCCTGTGTTTAGTGTTACCTGTCCCAGCCAACACTGTATTCATACTAGCTTAGAGTTATTACTGCCACTATTTTCATTGCAAACACTGAGGTAGTCTATACATAAATTAATGAATAACCGATTTCATAACTATTTCAAGGTAACATGGAATACTTTCCAAGTAAGATTGAACAACATTCTTAACATTTTCTATTTCAGGATAATACTTTATAAGCTTTCATTTTCCTTGACAGATCTACCTATGACTGAGTACTGAGAAGTCAAAAGCTACATTATTTCTTTCAATAAGTAGAATCTTTTCTTTCAGGAACATCAGACTTCTCCATGCTGTCTGAACTTTGGAATTGCTTTTTGGGTGCCCTTAACCAGATGCCAGGGAATAGCAAGGAATTCAATATTCATTTCAAAGAGAAAGCTTTTTTTACTACCAGCTTTGAAGCCAGTTGCATCTTAAATTGGTGAGAAAATATGAGTAAGCCCAAACACTGATAGCCATGGATATCATAATATGAGGAGCTGGGGTGTGAGGGAAAGTTTCCCAAGATAATGGTATCTTATGATTCTACTCAGCACCTCCGTTTCCTTTGAAATTCATATAAAAGGCAAATATATGATATGGGAAGAGAGAGAAAAAGAGAGAGAAAGAGAGAGAGAGAGAGAGAGAGAGAGAGAGAGAGAGAGAGAGAGAGGAGACGTTGGGTGTGTCGAAATTTATTAGACACCAAGGCTATCTTAGCTCAAATTTGATCCCCCAAACTGTCAAATTCCCCTTTAATGAACTTTGATACAGTGAGATTTTATCTACCCCTCTCAGAGAGAGTGACATGTACTAGGGAAGATGCTTCATATCAGCTCAGTCAAAGGCCACAGTTCATTCACTGGTATGTTAAACTTAATTCTCTGTGGTTTTTGAAGCTTTGTGAATGGGTATGTCTTTATACAGAATTATTGTGCTTCAGCCTCAAATGTTAAAACCCCCTGCTCAGGGCTCAGGGAACCCTGTGGAAGAGGAGGCAGAAAAAGGGTATGAAAGCCAGAAAGGACAAAGAAAAGTAAGAAAACAAGGCCCTCTAAAACAAATGATTAAAGTTCATATGAACTTACAAAGAATATTGCAGTGCATACACAGGGCCCGCATTGATTTGCACCAGGTCCTCTACACATGCATGTATATTTAGAATGGCTTCCAGTTTAGTATTTTTATGGGATTCCTGATCATGGCAATGAGTGATGGGTGGGTTTGTGTGTGCCTTCTCTTGGGCTCTTTTCCTTCTGTTTTGGTGTTTGTTTATGTGGGATTTTTTTAGGTCTTTTGTTTGTTTCTGTCCAATTCCAATGTTAGTTTTTGTTTTATCTTTGTTTATTTATTTATATTTATTTTTATAATTATAACTTAGAAGCCTGTTTGTTTTCTTGTAAGAAACAGGGAGTGGATCCAGCTGGGAGGGGAAGTAGGGAGAAAGTGAGAGAAGAACCCATAATCAGGATAAATTATCTGAGAAAAATAATTTCAATAAAAAGAACAGATCAAAAACAAAAAAGGAACCAGTCCCACAACACTCAGAGGAAGCTCCACTTCCAGGTGCTCTAACATGCCCAGGATTAGAGATGAGGAGGACAAAACATCTGTCCCAGCACCAGGAATAACTGGGACCAGCCGGACCAGACACACAGGAACTCCGCCAGCCCAGGGACTCAGGTTCCTTCCAGTCTGTCTGGGCTGGTGCCCTGAGCAGACCTTGGGCACAAACTCTGCAGCCAGTCCGAAAACACCCAGAGGAAGCTCCACTCCTAAGTGCTCCAACAAGCCCAGGGTCACAGGATCCCAGAATCACAAGATCACAGAGACGGCTGGATTTTGAGGACTTCTGACACAATGACGATCACAGGAAGGACAGGCTCCAGTCAGATTTAGCAAGGGCAGGTAGCACTAGAGATAACCAGATGGTGCAGGGCAAGCATAAGAATATAAAGCAACACAAACCAAGGTTAGTTGGCATCATTAGAACCCAATACTCCCAACATAGCAAGTCCTGGACACACTATCACACTGGAAAAGCAAGACTCAGATATAAAATTGCTTCTCATGATGATGATACAGGACTTTAAGAAAGATATAAATAGCACCCTCAAAGAAATACAGGAGAACACAGGTAAACAGCTAGAAGTCCTTCAAGAGGAAACACAAAAATCCCTTAAAGAACTACAGGAAAACATAATCAAACAGGTGAAGGAAATGAGCAGAGCCATCCAGAGTCTAAAATTGGAAATAGAAACAATAAAGAAATCAGAAAGAGAAACCTGGAGATAGAAAACCTAGGAAAGAAATCAGGAGTCATAGATGCAAGCATCACCAACAGAATACAAGAGATAGAAGAGAGAATCTCAGGGTCAGAAGACACCATAGAAAACATTGACCAACAGTAAAAGAAAATGCAAAACGCCAAAAGCTCCTAACCCAGAACATCCAGGAAATCCAGGACGCAATGAGAAGACCAAACCTAAGGATAATAGGTATAGAAGAGAGTGAAGAGTCCCAAGGTAATGGGCCAGTAAATATCTTCGAGAAAATTATAGAAGAAAACTTCCTAACCTAAAGAAAGAGATGCCCATGCACATATAAGAAGCCTACAGAACCCCAAATAGACTGGACCAGAAAAGAAATTCCTCCTGTCACATAATAATCAAAACATCAAATGCACTAAACAAAGAAATAATTTTAAAAGCAGTTAGGGAAAATGGTCAAGTATCATATAAAGGCAGGCCTATCAGAATTACACCAGACTTCTCACCAGAGACTATGAAAGCTAGAAGATCCTGGGCAGATGTCATACAGACCCTATAAGAACACAAATGCCAACCCAGGCTACTATACCCAGCACAACTCTCAATTACTATAGATGGAGAAAACAAGATATTCCATGGCAAAACAAAATTTACACAATATCTTTCCACAAATCCAGCCCTACAAAGAACAATAGATGAGAAACATCAACATAAGGAGCAAGAAGCAAGAAAGTAATCTTTCAACGAATCCACATAAACCTAATTCTACCTCTTACAACAAAAACAACAGGAAATAACAATTAATTTTTCTCAATATCAATATGAAAATTAATATTTCCAACATATCCTAATCGATTGAAATCCAAAAATATGAGGAATTAGAAATTTGTTGATTGTCATCCAATGGTCTCTCTAATTTGGTAATTGGAGAAATAGGTCCAATATTGTACAATCCATATACAATTTTAGCTTGCTTGTTCATGACAGTGTCTTGCTGTGAACAACATAATGATCTTGAAATCTTGCTTCTCTTATCTCAGCTTCTCTATTGGTAGGATTGTTTATTTCATGTTTTTACACTATACTATGGTTTTCAGAACAGCTTACATATTTCAAAATTATTTATATACCCTAAAGAAATGTATACAATTAAATTGTGAGGGGGCATGTAAGAGAACAACAAAGAGTGAGACTGAATGTTTTGCTTGATGTTTGTAACTCTTGTAACTCTTGGGAATAGGTAATTCTGTATCAGGGAGTCAGCCAAAGTTTATTGCAGCTACTGTCACTGGGTTTTCTCCCATTTTGCTTCAAGAGGGCATCTTTCTTTCTTTCTTTCTTTCTTTCTTTCTTTCTTTCTTTCTTTCTTTCTTTCTTTCTTTCTCTTCCTTCTTTCATTCTTCTTTGTTGTCATCTCCTTGGTCTTCTTTGTCTTCTCTTCCTCTCCCCCTCCTCTCTCTCCTCCTCTTTCTCTCCCCTCTTCTTCTTCCTCCTTCTTTTACATATATTCTGTCTCCAAAAAGGTGGAGAGAATGGCTAAGCAAATTGCAAGTGGAAATGGAGAGCTCTGATATTCTACTGGAAAAACTGCAGGTAGAGGTAGAAGCACTTGAAAAGTGAATAGTGCCGGAAAAGGGAAGACAAAAGTGCTCAAACCCAATGACTGAGAAAGACCTAGAAGGCTGATCATAGCCATACCCAGTGCCACACAGAGCACTTTTGGATTCAAGTCCCTGCAGTCAATGGGCAGGTTGGGGAGGCTGGTGTGCAGCCAGGTGTACACAACCACTACAGGGTCACTGGGTTAAAGAAAAACACCCTGTTTTGAAAAAAAAAGAAAGGGTTAATCTTGAGCCAAGTGTACTACCAAAGGAGGTCCTTAGAATTACAAAACTGCCATCTATTTTCCCAGTACATGTCTGCTAATGGTGCTGATCATCATCATGAGATAATGTGGCATCCTATAGAAATGACAGATCTGGGGTCTTTTAAAGAGGCTATTACTTTCTATGGAGTTCATTCCCTTTATTTTAAAACAATATTAAGTAACTGAGGTACCCAAAATAGAATTATTCTCCAAGATTGGAAAGGTCTTGTAACAGCTATGCTAAAGGATGGTCAACAGTTACAGAGATTAACGTGGTGGAGAAGGAAACCTCGAATACTGAACAATGAAATAGAGCAAGGGGAATGAATAGCTTTAAAGATCAATTGCTTGGTGAAGGTCAGTGGCTGACCTATAAGAACAGATTTGATTTGCTGATGCCACTATAGAGCAATGCCACTTGGTGGTTTAAGAGCCTGTGACAAGAGTGAGGAATCAGGGGAAAGATCTACTTTATTCACAGAGATTGTACAATGTTCTGAGAAAGCCTTCACAGATTTCCTGCAAAGATTGATTTCAGCAGTAAACAAAGCCACGTCACACCCTAATGGGAAACAGATATATGATCGAGGCCTTGGAATTTGAGAATGCAAATACTTAGTTGTTTTTAAACCATTAAAAGTATGAACATCACCAATGGGTAAGTGGATAAGGAATGTAACTGTTATTGTTTCTCACAGGCAATCATGCCAATATCATAGGACAAGCTATAGCTAGAGGTCTCAGATATCAAAACACCTGGTGCTTTAATTGCAGTGAATTCGACCACTTCCAAAGAAATTGTGACCAAGGTGTGGCAACTGTGAGAAATATGGTACTTTCCTCCAAAGAAGGGAACAAGCTCTTTTTGGAGGCAAAGGATTCTCCTCCAAAAGAAGGATGAGGCTTCCTCAGGTTTACAGATACACTGGTAAACATCTTGCTCTATTCCTAAAACTTCAATGTTACAGAATAGCCACTGGCATTTATAGTCCGTTGCCTTCAGAGATGGTTGTGATATAAGAACAGAAAAGGATAGATTATTGTACCTCTTTGTAAAAGAAATGAGAAAAGTGAATTATTCTATCTCCTTTTAGACTAAGAAAGCAACAAGTCTCACATATTTTACACTGGTATGTATTATTGTATATTGATAGAAATTTAAGGTTCTATTTGCTACTGTATACTGTATTTATGTTTTAACTCTTGTTTAAGGTATTGTATATATGCAACTCATTTTAAAAGTTGATGTAACGTTCTAGTCTGTCTCCAGAAAGTTGCTATTGTAAACCTTTTTAGATAATTAAGCAATCCAAGTTAGTAGTTAGTCACCTATAAAAATTAAATTTGTAGTCATGCTAGGTACTAGTTTAGTTAATTACACAAATAAGCTTTATTTAGCCTCCTATATATGATTTCAAAGTTAAACAGAAAGCACATAGCTAAAAACAAGCAATGTTTGTTTATTCAGATATACTTTGAATAGGTGGTCCGCAAACGCTTCATAGATCTGCAGAATATGACATTTACAAGGTTTTAATGGTAAAAGGATTTTTTTTGACAGAGACATATCAGCTCCTGGCAGCATGCCAATCTACTTCAAAGAGGATGATGAGCACCAAAGAACCTCTATATGAAGTGTGTGTCAACTGTGGCAAAGATTGTCAGTGGATAAAAACACTGACCTTACTTCAACGGCTGACGGCATGCTGCCCAGACTGCCGTCTTCCAAGTGCTGGGATTAAATGTGTCCCACCACTGCCCAAACTATTTCCCAATACTCTCTTAATCTCAGTTTACTATATCATTACTATGCTTTATTCAGGCAACAAGACAGCATGTTCTACTCATTCTGCAAAGTATTCTTGCCATATTAATTGACTCATTTAGTAATTTTCCCATTTTTATTCTAAATTAAGTGAAACATCTTTAAAAATCAATTTATGACAATAATAAAATGAATAAAATATTGTCTGTGATTTCATGTATTTAATTATTAAGTGAGTGAAGTCAAAGTCATCATGGTCCTATGTGTTACATGGGTGACATGGCCCCATTCAGGTTTACATCCCAACATTTCAGAAACTATTGTTAGTATTCAGAATATCCCACAGCAGAACAAAGGACATTTAAAAACTCAAGATGAATTCATCTGATATGAAGATAAAAAACAATGAACACTTTAAATTAAAACATCATCATTAAATATAAAAATGTATGATAGTAATAAATAATGCAAATAAAATGGCATTACATAGTTAAGTAAATATATAACTCAGCACTTCTTTTAAAATCTGCATTATAAAAGAACTGAATTAGAACAGATAATCATTCCAAAATGGCTCTTACCACACATAGTGCTCAAATCATCCCTGATTGCAACAACATTATTCTGAGACTATAGATTAATAGGTAGTGTCAAACTTGTTATTGAAATAAGGTAGAGGTGCCAAATCTGAATCACAGCTTTGGGTACCAAGTAGATTTTGTATCGTCACTCAATACTATTTTCTGTGCAGTGAAAAGATTTTACTCTGTCCTCCAGATAATTCCTTCTTTGCTAATATCAACCTAATTAGAAGTAAACAAAAGCAAACTAAGGCAATTCAAAAATACTGGTGACTGAGGTGCTAAAGAGAACAGAGTAGCAAAGAATCATCAGTACAACTCACTGCAATCTATGTAAAAAAACAATAATTAAGTTATATAAATTAAAGAGAAGGAGAAAAAGCAATTAATAATAGAAACCATTTAGATACTTGAACCAATAACATATGAATAATCCCTGGTGGGTGTATCACCTCTTAAATTATGACATAGCTTGCTGGATTAGAAAGGACTTAGAACTTACAATCACTGGTTAAAAACATCAACATTTCCACCAACTACCTATTTGGCCTTGGGAAAAATTCCCTTATTTCCATAAAGCCCACATTTTCTAATTTTTTTTTTTTTTTTACTGAGTCCAGTGACATCAACTCTACATAGGGTAACTCAAATGAGATCAACTGTGTCAAACCTTAAAAGACCATTCAAATCCTTACTTATTGCTGTCCTTGTAGCAGGTAGTAAACTCTCAGACATTACCTTTGTCCAAATGAGGGGATTTGTTGGTCACAGGTCCATGGCGTTTGGTGCTAGAACCATGACCAGCATTGTTATAATATCTACTGCTTCTGTATGTGTCAAGCAGTATGGAAGGAAGTTAATCTTACTTAGATGTAGAGAGGATTCTGAGACCATTGAACCATCAATCAATCATTACCAATCTTCTCTGTTGAGAAAAGTTCACTAGCCCTTTCCCATATAATATAGTTAAATAATCTCAAGGTCAGATAACTCAGTGAATATAAATATGATGCCTTCCACAGAGGGACCAATGCAGAGAAGTGGAAACTGGGTTTGAGAACTGTTTTTACTTATACCACACCAATAAGTCCCGTGGCTTGGGATGAGTGTTTTGAGATTTCAGGAGTAAATAAATGATAGCTGGGTCTACAAACATTATCATTTCTAGAAAATGCTTTTGAAATGAGCATCCAAAGAAGTCATGATGTGCCTAAAATTCTACCCTAAAATTTAGTATTTTTCTTTTTATTTGCAAATATGAACAATTTAGTTATTTTGTGATATATTCTCCCTTCATCGTGTAGGAATTATCTTATTTTATTAATTGAATTAGTTTATTAACTGAGGTTTTTACTCCCCTAAAACTCACCAATAGCAATATTCTTATACAAATCAGTAGTACCAAGATGTGAGTCTGTGTACCAGAGGGTTTTCACGGAGATCTCTGGCTCAACCTGGTGCGAAAGTTCCAGCGAAGAGAAGCCAGCACTGGCAGGGAGGAGAAGTCACTTCTGCCACTTTTGCTGCTGCAGTTGGCTTCAACTCTGTCTCTGCCTTCCAGGTCACTCAAAAACTTGTTGTACTGAGTCCGGTTGTGCTGGGCCTACTAGCCAGTGAGGAGTGTAGTGTAATATCAGGCCATGTTGGGGAGAGTAGATCTCCCAAGTGTTACAGCTCTTAGAGCAAAAGGCTCAAACGATGAAATAGTTCTCGAACACCTTTAATCCTCTGGATAGGATTTATATAGAGTTTGGGGGGGGGGGGGTTCAAGGTTCGACAGCAGGTACTTCTCATTGATTTGCACTGAGAGCTTGGGGAAACCTTATTTGCATGTAGGAAGGCTGCTAATATATGACCGATATCACACATCTCTCCTGCAGGGAGCTGTGGGGGGCTATGACTGTAACAGGAGCCAGGGTCCCTGGAGGCGTGGTGGAACACCGTCTGTCCTATGCAGGCAGACATAACCACCCACCTCTTGCTCGAACGGGACCAGGTTGCCTGCACAGCCTACCACCCCCACACCAAGATGTTTCATATAATAAATTCTCCGTATACTGAGAATGTAACACGGAGGCAAAGTGATTACACAACCGGATGAAATTCCAGGTTTTATTCCTGTAAATAATTAAAACGAAAGAAGGAAAAAGAAGAAGAAAAGGAAAAGAAAAAAGATATTTTTTTACTGAAATAAACTAAAGAAATGCCAATCACTTAGATATTAAAAATAAATAACAGAGTCCTATCATTAAAGTAATTGAAGAAACCAAACCCAAAAAGAAATAGAATTCAAAATTCATAATTGTTTATGCTTTAACTACAAAATCATCTGACATTGTTTATAGATAATATTGTAAGCAAAACAATACACAACAATATTATCACTCAATTGGGAAATTTTCTCAAAAATAAAAGTTTTGGTGACTCTTGTCAACTCTTCAGATTTCTGTTTGTAGTCAACAAGTATGCAAAGGACACGAGGATATGTGTCTGTGTGTGCCAATAAAATAGAAATCTTAGGGAAGCAGCTCTGCTTTTCAAAAACCAATTCTGTAGCTAAATAAGCACCATGTAGGTGAATGAAAATAGCTTTGCAAATGGTTTGAGAATTCTCAAAGCCCTTTTGTGAATATAATTATTTCATTTGGCTAATACAGACAGCAGTTATCAGTAGGTTAATGATTAAATTGGATAGAGAAATGTCATGATTCTGAAGAGTATTTGTTGTTAAATGAGCGGTAAATACCACATTATTTTACTTGTACGTGGCATTTAAAAACAACAAATAAAACCAGACAATAGAATGATGGTTTCTAAGGGCAGTAGATATACACAGAGAATACAAAGCTTTAGTTACATAACAGAGGTAAAACTAAAAGATCTACCATCTGAGGTGGCCCTAGAATACTGTATAAAAATAAAACAAAAGAAAATTAACAATGTCATCCACAAGGGTAACCACACACACATGTATACATACAGTCAATGAGCTAAGAGTAAACTTTTTTTTTTCATAAAAGAGAGGAAAAAGGACCTAGAATATTGATAGAATGTGGTTGTAGAAACCCCGTAGCTAAAGACATGACTTGCTGAGGATGAAAGGAGCATTCCCATCAGTCATTACACACAGTCTGTAGGCAAAGGGCGTTATGACCACTGAACTTATAAGTTATAACTTCACTGTGAAAACCGCAATAGTTCTCCAGCATATTCATCAATTTTGTAATGGATGAACAAAAAGACAATAAATATTGAAGTAATAAGATCACTAAAGATATTGATAGTGTTCTATAAAGAGTTGGAAGAAATGATTAAAGTGTTTCATTACAGAGAAATGCTAAATTATAACATAGGAATGTTTAATCAGATTTAAACATTAGACAGCACGAAAACTATCGGAGCATCACAAGATGCCCCATGAACATATACAATGTTTATGTTTTATGTATCAGCTAAAAAACATAAACAGCTTTAATGAAAATTAATTGAGGAATCCAAAAAAAAAAAAAAAAAAAACCTAAAAGGCACCTGCCCCTAGAGGAGTTTCAGGTGCGGCTGGTGTGGCACATGTGTGTCAGTAGGTGGCAGAAAGGAGAGAGGCTGTGTCTACTCTCAGTGTTCTGACCTGTGAACACCTGAAGGATCAGTAACCTAACACTCCCCCCCGAAAAAACTAGCCTGAGATGAGCACTGGTTCAATGCCAGGCAGGCCCAGGTTGGCTCCCAGGATGGGGAACACAAGCCAGAAACTAGAAGGTCTGCCTGTGGCCAAAGATCACGGGCAGGAGTGAGCCTCAGAGAAATTCATCTCACAATGGACCACTAGGATATGTCAGGCAATGAGTGTCCACCTGACTGGCACCACAGAGCTACAGACAGGGAACTAGGCTGAGGTGACCACCAGTCCAGTGTTACACAGACCTAGAGGGCAGATCATGCCCAAGAGGAGCCCCGCCCAGCATCATAATGCACAAGTAGGGTATAGCACTTCCAAGACCACTTCAGAGATGACCCCCAGACACTCAGAGATGCAGGATACCACTAAGAGGAGCAAGTAAATGGTAGAGAAATGAAAAAGAAACAGAAGATATGGTCTCAATGAAGAGAACCAAAACTGGAGACTCAAGAGTAGTGAAAAACAGCCTGATGTGAGTAACCCTGGATGCCTGCCCTGGACCATGATGGTGTCCTGGCCTGCGTTGCCACCTGAGGCCACATGGCTCTAAAGGAACAGAGGTCTGGTTACCTGTTACCAGAGACATGTCAAGGTATAATGGCTGTACAGAACTGTCCCCACTCCTCACCTGGGAATCCTGGGAGAGCTGGCCCTGGGGGTGTGAGAGCAGGAGAGATGACTCCACCCCTAGTCATCTGCAGTAAACTCTAGATTTCTGACCCCACACTTTATGGGTGTTGCAGGTAAGCCAACCCCAAGGATATGAGTCTGAGAGAACGGGCCCTGCCATTTGTCTGCCATGTAGGGACGCAGTTGAGGAAGAGATGCCCCCTGTCAACCCATGTCACCTATGGCAGACAGAAGAGCTGGCCTTGAGGTCATCAGAGCAAGAGACATATCTCTACCCCTCACCTGCTGCAGCATTCAGGGGACCAGGCCCCGGACTTCTCCTGGGCAGCACAGTAGAGCTGGCCCTGGATATAGGAATTACAGGTGAGCTAGCCTAGAGGGCACGAACACCTCTTACCTGATGGGCAATGGCTCTGAGAAGGGAGAGACATCTTCCCCTCCCTTGTCTGTTGCAAGCTATGGCATGAGGGAGAGCTGACTATATTTGTGAATAGAGCTTCCATAGAGAATTTGATTCTTATGTGTGTTATACGAATATTCCAGGACTTAGATTTACCCTCATTTTTAAGCTGCAGGGTGCCATTAATAAATCCTTCCAGAAGACCAGTGAATACAATTAAGGATAGCCAAAACTTTAAATGTAGAGGAGTAGAAGGAAGAAGAAATAGAAGTAGTTACTAAGAAAAGGAAGAAGAGAAGTTACTGAGTAAAACCAGAAGAGCCACAGATTTCAAAAGGTGTTTTCAGTAGGATAACCAGTTCAAGTATAGCTTGGACCACATAGAAAGAACAACCCTACCTCAAAAATACAAACTGTATCTGATATTTATTTATTTTTATATCTGATATTTAAATACAAATGTATTTAAAATATTAAAACTATGTAACAATCTCTCTGCTTCCAGAGTTACCTCTGTCTAAACAACAAGGAAACCCGGGTAAAATAAGGCTTAAATAATTTACAAAAACTAGAAACAAGGAAAAATGCAGGAAAGGGTAAGGCTTGATAGTCCGGAAATTATTATCGTGAAAGCAAATCAATGAAGCTTATTCCTGGTCATGTGATCTTTGATTTGACTGAGTTATATTATGTCACCATTCAAAGATGACAGTTACACTGATCAAATGTATTAGCATGAGATCTTGACTTGACTATCCGTCTCAAAATTATTAGAGTACAGGACCGGGGAGCACGTACTGTTTGGAACTCCAACTGCCTTAGGCATCTACATCAGTGGAGGACGGCCCCATTACTGCACTAAAAATCCTGGCATGTTCAAGTCTCCCCAAGTTATCTTACTTACTAATTCTATTTAGCAAAACCACAGTATCCCTGTTGTAAAAGTAATTTTTATTTGCCAGATATTAATTGTCCTCTCAGAGGCTACTGCTAAATTAGCCCACACTTTCTAGTTCTTTCTGAAATCTGTCTGGCTGGTTTAGCTCAGATGCTCTGGCTCAAACCTCTCTCTAGGCTGACTGAGTCAAATTGGCTTCTCCCAGGTTCTGACTTAATTACTCTGCTTAGAGAAATTGCCTCTGAACTCCACAAACTGACAGATTGGACAAACCAAACTGCTCTGAACTGAACTGATCTGAACTCAACTGCATTAAACTGAATGGTACCAAACTGCACTAAACTATGTTCATCTTGAGATGCCAAATCTTTTTTTTTCTTCATTTTTTTATTGCTTGTTTTATTTACATTTCAAATGTTATCCCCCTTTCCAGTTTCCCCTCCACAACCCCCCTATCCCTTTCTCCCTCCCCCTGACTCTATGAGGGTGCTCCCCCACCTGCCCACTCACTCCAGCTTAGTGTTCCTCTATCCTGGGTCATCACGTCTCCACTGGACAAAGGGGCTCCCCTCCCAGTGATGCCAGATAAGGCAATCATCTGCTACATATCCGGCTGGAATGATGGATACCCCCTGTGCACTCTTTGGTTGGTGGTTTAGTCCCTGGGAGCTTTGGGGGTTCTGGTTGGTTGATATTGTTTTTCTTCTATGAGGTTGCAAACCCCTTAAGCTCCTATGTTCCTTGCCCTAGCTACCCCATTGGGGTCCCTGGACTCAGTACAATGTTTGGCTATATACATCTGTATCTGTATTGGTCAGGAACTGGCAGAGCCTCTCAGGAGACAGCCATATCAGATTCCTGTCAGCAAGTACTTATTGGTATCAGCAATAGTGTCTGGGTTTGGTGTCTGCATGTAGGATGTATCCCCAGTGGGGTAGTCTCTGGATGGCCTTTCCTTCAGTCTCTGTTCCACTCTTTATCCCTGTATTTTCTTTAGGCAGGAACAATTTTGGGTTAAAATTTTGGAGATGGGTGGTTGACTCCATCCCTCAACCGGAGGCGAGGGGATGTCTAACCTCTGGATATGGTCTCAACAGGTTCTACCACCACTTTGTTGGGTATTTCATCTAATGTCATCCCCGTGGGGTCCAGGAAGGTTTTTGCTTTCCTGGCATCTGAAACTTTCTGGTTGCTACCCCCAGTTCCCCATCCCCTATTGCTATACACTTCTATTCAATTTGTTGACCCTCTCTGTACATCTACCCGATCTCCTCCCACACCAGATTCTTTCCCTCTTTTCCCCTCTCCCATTCCTATTCATCCCAAGCCCCTCTCACCTTCTACTTCCCTTGATTGTTTTGTTCTCCCTTCTAGTAGGACTGAAGTATCCATTCTTTGGTCTTCCTTCTTCTTGAGCTTCATGTGGTCCATGAGTTGTATCATGGGTATTCTTCTACTTGTTTACTTGTGTTCTCCTGTAATTTTTTAGGGATTTTTGTGTTTCCTCTTTAAGGGCTTCTACCTTTTTACCTGTGTCCTCCTGTATATCTTTATGTGAGTTATTTATGTCCTTCTTAAAGTCCTCTATCATCATCATGAGATGTGATTTTAATCAGTCTTGCTTTTCCAGTATGTTAGAGTATCCAGGGCTTGCTTTGGTGGGAGAACTGGGTTCTAATGATACCAAGTAGCCTTGGTTTCTGTTGCTTATGTTTTTGCCCTTGCCTCTCACCATCTGGTCATTTCTGGTGTTAGCTGGTCTTGCTGTCCCTCCTGTAAGCCTATGTGTCAGCACTCCTGGGAGACCAGTTCTCTCCAGGAGGAATTTGGGAATAGATAGCTGTGGCACAGGGTCACCTGGGGCACAGACAGAAACCAGAACTCTCCTGTTCCTGTCCGTTTCTAGGTTCCCATGTCCTGATGGCACTATGCAGGTCCCTCTTGGACCAGGAATTTGAGCAGAAGTGGTGTTTTTACCTGTGCTCTCTTCTGGCGGAATTTAGATATGGAGGGCTGTGGTATAGATTCAGCTACAGGGCACAGATGGTGACATGCCAAATCTTTTAAGTTCAGACTCCATTTTAGAGAACCTGAGCTAAGTTTGAACTCAGGTAATCTTAACAGGCTGGTACCTAACATTAGTCTCCAAGTTGTCCCCCAACAAAACAGGAGCCTAGCTCCAGTTTCTATGCTAATCCCTAATAAGAGAGCATTTCCAGGTTATACCCTCAAGAAGACCAGTGTCTCCAGGTTATTCCCCCAACAAACCTGAAACCCCAGGTTACAAGCCCATCCCCTGCCTAATGACCACCAACACAGAAGAGAGCAGAAATTAAGTTTATTATATGACTCCCAGTACTAATACATTATGTTAAAGGCCACATTAGCTTTCCAGTTAGATGCTTGCACACATACTCCTTGCTCGCTGCTTACTATAAAGCCAAGCTCCAATAGACATTCAGGTCTCTTTCCCTCACAACTAAACTGTTCTGCATGACGGTGGTACTTTGGGAGAGGCGGTTGTGAGCTAGCTTGAATAGAATAAAGACCCTGCTGTGTATTGCATCAAATTGTCTCTTGTCTGTTTTTGTTTGTTTGCTTGTTTTGTGACCACTAACATTTCCCTGGCACAACAAACTCAACTCCTCTGCATTGCCTGAACTCAGTTGAACTGCATTCACTGAACTGACTCACTCTGTGTTGCTTTTAAGTAGCCTCTCTTTCCTATTTCTTCTCCTGAGAGTTGGGCATATCCTATCTCTGATTCATTCTGTCACATCTTTCTCTGATTCGTTACTTTGTCTGCCCCTGAATTGGACTTCACTTTCAAACATGGCTGCTTCCTTCTACAAACTAAAGTTATGGTCATTGTTTAGGATTAAAAGTGTGTATTCAGGGAGTGTCTGCATTCCAGTCAGAGGGATTGAAGATTTGTGTCATTCCAGCCAGGTCACAAAGACCTAGAAGAGCAGCCACGTTGCTGGATTAAAATTTCTCTTCACATGTCATAACAGTATCATTTCCTCCAAAATTGTTGTCTGTTCTTTGTCACTTTTAACTTCACCAATTCAATGTACAGAACATATAAAATATTTATATGAATTTCATAAAATAAAACATAGGTTTAGGGGAAGTTTGGTTTCTACATATGTCTTCTACTTGTAGCAGTTTTTTTTTCTTACAACTACCACCTTCTGGGATTATTTAAAGTCAGTTGTGATTTTGTACTAAAATCTATACTTTCCTGAGAAAACCAAAGTTGGTAAAGGATGTGGCATTTCGGTTGTCTTCAACTTTGCATAGAGTTATTCCTGGTTATATGCAAAACTTCCTCATCACTTCTAACAAATTTTTGAGGGAAAATGATGTATGTAAGGTGTTAAGACTGTCAGTAAACATCCAAAGAATAGCACTGAGTGCCCTTGATTATTTCCTCATTTATAAGTAGAGAACATCTCGCTGTAACGAACTGATAAGGCATTTCCTCTACTTCCATCCTCTGAGAAATTTGTCATTTTGTCAGGGAGGAAAAGGAAGGAGGCTCAGTCCTACTTTGTCACCCTCAGCAGCCTGAAAAATTCCCTTAATTTTTTAAAGACCTTGTCGAAGGTCAAGACAGCATTCATACCTTCCACACGAAAGTATTCCAGGAATAATCAATTTGAAACAGAATTAAGATTAACCAAAACTGTTTTAATATAAGCATGACTCTTAAAAGAGAAAAGAGGCACTCAGAAAAAGATCACACACCTCAGAGCATGGATGTAGACTTCTCTAAGCAAGTTGCATATACTTAGTTGTCTTTACTATAACCATATATAGAATTTTGGCAGTTTTGAAGATATTTTCTTCAAAGGGTTGCTAAGAAGTATAAATGAAGACAACACAGGATTATTGAAAACTAGGATAGCTTCTCTGCAAAGTCTAGGGGTGAGTGTCTTCAAAAGTATTAAATAAAAGGAATGTAGCCTGCCTAAGGCTATGTATACTTTAGCCTTAAGTCAGGTTCACTATTATTCTTACAACAAGAGCACAACAACAAAAATCCTTTACAAAAACAAGAAGGAGGAGGAGGAGGAGGAAGAGGAGGAGGAGGAGA
>NW_022196906.1:71382461-71401671 GCF_008632895.1 Mastomys coucha | reverse complement strand
GGAGAGGGAGAGGGAGAGGGAGAGGGAGAGAAGGAGAAGGAGAAGGAGAAGTATGTCCATGGCAGCAGCTTACTTTCATCATCTCTGGTCTTCTTACTTCTCATAGGATCAATCCGAATGCAGGGTGAGGGGTTCTTACCCTCTACCTGTTTGCTTCATTTTCTCTATCCATCCTGCCTCGTTGCAGAAATGACTTTGATTAGGAAAATTGACATTTAACAAAGGGGTACTTTTTACTATTAAAAAAATTCTTATATTCTGGTCAAAAACAGTAAAAGGACTGAGAGGAAAGAGTATATCTGTAAAGGCTGAGACTCATTGAAGTGGAAATGAAAACTTCACAAGCTCTATATTATTGGGTAAAATGTTGTCATAGGATGATGGATGTCTACAGTTTCTCATTGAAAAAAGGAAAAAAAATCATTTGATATTGTTTCCTAGAGAAAAGAGCCTAATGATTTGTTATGGTTGTTGTTGTTGTTGTAATTTTAGAATTACTTTCTTCCCTTCTTGTCTCAATTTCCTGTAGAATGGAGCATATTTTACATAGTATTATATAGGGAGAATGAGTGAATTGTATAATATATTTAGAATAGTGAATGGTATAGGGTAAAAACTGTATTTTCCTAATAACTCACATAATTCTCTGTGTTCTCAGATCAAGGACAGTACCTTTTACTCTTGTACATGAATTGGCTACAGAGAAGCTCATGATTTCATAGTGACTCATTATAGCCTTTCTGATTCAGTGTAAAGCTCCAAAAGTAGAACTCACTTAAGCACGGGTACAAATAAAGACTTCTGAAATTAAATATGAATTTACCATGAAATTGTTCCTATCACTTATCAGGCCCGACATTAAGTTTGCCTGTGTGAAAATGTATAGATTGAATTAGAATACTAAGCATTAATCTCTCCCCAGCTTTGCTTTTGCCTTGAGACAGAATGAACTTTCAAAGGTACTTTTAGTAGTGATTACAGACACTACCAGAAATTTCCCTTGCTAGAGAAAGAAACATGGATGATGTCTGCCATTACAATTTTCCTGCGAGCTTAATAGTTATTGTAGGAAATTAGTTCAGCTCAGGTCTTGACTTACAAAGTCCTTTTTGTTTGATGTTAGAAAAGTCCCGTCATCTGCTTCAGAGAGGTGCAGATGTGTTTGAGTGCCAGGATCCAAACATTACTTATATATTTCTAGGTCTCTATGGTCTTTGACTCATCTACAGTAACTCTAAATTTCCTGTGAACATTAGTGGACATCTGAAAGATGTTGATGTCATACCTAGGTGGCCGTGAGTGTAACAATAAGCTGATGGATTTCCACAAGTGCAGTCACTCCCCAAATTCTCAGCACTCACTCCTGTGATTTCTTTTAAGAAGTTTCTATTTCTCATTAAAATCCCAGTCTAATCGGTCCATCTATGAGATTTAGTGAAGTTGTTTTTAAAAATACAATTAAGAACCATAATAAAAGGAAGACAATTTTGGAAGATCTCAATCTGAAAATACATTTATAAATTAAACAGTGTGCACCAAGATACTCTTCCATGAATGCTTTTCTGTCTCAAAGCTATGTCTAGTAGTGAAATAGATGAAAAAGTCTCCAGTCCAGAGAAAGGGTCAGCCACTCAACTCGACGGGTCACAAATAGCTGACCACACGATCTTATGAATAAAATTTCATTAAAATACAGACACTCTTTCCCCTCACAACCTTCCTTCTTAAAAGCAGATATATGTGTTTGCAGCAGAAGCTAGATGGCCCACAAACCTTAAAATATTTATTTCCTGGCCATTTACAGAAGGTTGGCCCATCCTTAGATCTGAAAACTGCTTTTAATTAAAGCATGCATTTGGAGAGCTTAGTGTTACCTCTAAAGAGAGAGGACCCATACCTCAGAGAAGTTTCTCTCTTCTAATTGGGTTACATATAGTAATAAAAATATTTTTGACTAGGAATGAGGATAACTTAAACTTTTTCTGTATTTAATCCCCAGTTTTAAATTACATTAAATTAAATTTATAATTGCCCATCCATTAAAATGACCATTTAGCCAAAATCTCACTCTAAAAATCCTAGTGATTGTGAGCCTTTTAAAATATTAATGGATTGCTTTTCTTTAATGTGTCTCTTTTTCCTTCATGACCCTTCTATATACCCAACCTACCAGGACATCAGATGGAAAAGTTAAATGTTATGTTTTTATTCTATGGCTTTCAGCTAAATTCCATTTTTGCAATACTTCCCATCCTGAAGGTATGACCATTCCTTCCATACTCAACAGAGAGGACATTACATAATGAAGTCAGAAAGCCCCATTCTAGAGTCCTCCCCACTCTCCGACTCCCATACCTTCTTTACACGTAAAACTCTCATTTGTGTCTATTATTTTCCTTTAAATCTACTTTCTTCACCTTTCCACTCTTTTTGTTCTTATCAAGTACCCATATTCATTTCAAAGTAAATTTTCTTCACTCTATCAACATTTTCTTTCCAAAGCTTAGACCTAATCATTGAGTTGCTTTTCTAGGCACCTCAAATACGTCTCCATGATGAGAGAGCAAAAGCCATGCTCCTTCAGTGCCCTGTGTGGAAGACTGACACTGGTAGATTCTCTTGGAAATGTTTTTGCATTTGTCTTCACATCCCAAGGGAGTTGTTACCAGGGCAATATTTCAGCCCACATGTCTTCCATCCATTTGTGACTCATTCCTGGGGATTCTTATCTTCTGTGCACAGAACAGGAGACCTTTAAAGCACTTGGGGATCAGAGAATTTGTACTCTTTCCACTCAGTCCTATTAGACTACCAACAGGGACATGATGTAAGAAGTATGACATGTCCTTTTGGTTTTTGAAGGTTTATATCACCTGCTAGAGGAAAACAATTAAAAAGTTATTCTAAGAAGAGGTGACAGAGACCTAAGTTGAGTTTGGGCACTAAAAGTAGACACTTTGGTTCTGTGGGTTGGAGATACCTAGGTATATTTGGTCTCATTATGCTTCACCTGTCGGGCCTCCTTTTGTAATTCCTTAAATAAATTTGAGCTAACAATGCAACCCCAAACCACCATTGCAATTCTTAATTTACACCAGACCTTGCCATTCAACCATGCATTGAGCTAGTGAGAAAAGTACATGCCTGAAGTCCCAAGCAACAAAGAGACTGAGATAGGAGTTCAAGTCCATGTTCACTACAAGAGGATCTTGAGGTCATCACAGACCATTCTCAAAGCAACAGAAAGTATTGAATCTCTTTCCAGCTATACATCTATACCATGAGAACTATCTCATTTCCTTGGAAAACCTGATTGCAATTCTTGCAAAATCTCAGTTGTTATGTAAGTCCTTTAACTAAAATGCCACCTGTGCTCATAGTTTGGAAAGAAAAAAAATGTCTCCCCCTATACATTTGTTAGATTCCTATAATCTTATATCAATTTAAATCTTCCTGCCTCTCTGATGATATGTCACTTTTAAACCTTACTGTTTGTCAGAGTTCTTGATATATAATGAATGTTTGATGACTTCTTTTTTATAACATTGAAAAGGACGCTAGGAATTTGCCTTTAACCCTCCAAGTCATTACTATTGCTCTAACTTATTCCTTTAACTTGGGAATGCAGTACAACTCTCTCAGAGTAAGCTCTTCAATTACCTTTCACAGTTCTTTTGTTCTGTGTTATTCAGTAGTCTCCAGGCAGCAGCACTCATGGGCAGTCCTTTGAGTGGAGAAGACTTACCCAGTGTTTTTAGGTACACTTGAAATGTTGTTTTCTTTTGGCTTATTGCTCACATTAAATCATCCAAGGCTATTGGAAAATTCACTCTTCAGTTATATATTCTAGTCAGTGAATTGTCTTTTCCATAAATATTTATTATAATTGCCTGAATATTAGTTTCAGATGCTGTATATGGCTCAGTTTATTCATTTTCTAAGATAACTAGTTACATTAGAAAATAGGAAAGTTTGTGACATTTCGCCAGTTTAAATATCACAAGTCCACTAAGAAATAAGGCCGATATAATCTTACCCAATATCCCCTTTTGTAGATGTGAATGGCACAGAAAATTTTCCTATGGTTTAAATTCACTTTACTTCTTAATGATTTTTTTTTTGATTGTCTGGTATATCTCTGGTTAAAGGGTGAGATGAGTTCCTTCCCAAAGTTCCAAGTCCCTCTCAGGTGAAACACAGTGCAGACTGCTAAGAGAAATTGGTAGTCCTCCTACTCTCCCATAGTGATCTTTGACATTTTATTCGGTTGCCATTTAAAATCTGAGTCCTCATTCGTACATTTTCAATTCCAAGGAGAAAAGCAACAGAAATCTGTCAGAAATGAGCCTTTTAAGAGCTTCTGTTAGCAGCTGTTCTGAGCAGCTGGTCGCAGAGTCAGAGTGGAATATGCAAGTCATCCTGTCCCTTCTGCACGAAGTCCAACTCCGCTGAACAGCTCTAAATGTCAATGTTACAATAGTTACAATTCGAAAGGCTTTTCTTTAAACGCATCCCTCCTCATTTTACAACTCATTCATCCATTCAATTTCTACACCAAGATTATAGGATTGAGATGAAGAAACTACTATCTGTTGTGTATTTTGCCAAGGATCAGAATTAAACTAAGCAACTGTAGTCAATTAGTCAATCAAAATAAAAATAATTGAACTCTTAGTTGACAGCATGCTCTTATCTTATCAGGAAAAAGTTACATGTGGGGTTGCTGTGGAACAGTTTAATATATTTTAAGCCACAAATTTTATTTTATTCATTTTTCAATTTAAGCTACTTGAGTATTGAAGATATTATTTCTCTCTGCAAACTGGTGCTCCTTTGACATAGTCCCTGCTTTATAACAAGAAGAAACAGCACATGAGGGCTTACAGAAATGAGTAAGGAGTCACTCATTTAGCTTAAACTGCCCATGTATCCAGTAAGAGATTTGACTTTATTATTGAGCAAGGCAAAGTAATCGTTAGCAGAGTTAATGGAGAGTGGTTTTTTGACTGATGTAAATACTAAGATGGAGAATAACATTTTTGTAGATATACTGGGATTATAAATGATTTATTGGAAAGCTAATGAAGACAAATCTATGAAAGCAACTATTCAATTTTTTGATATTTAGCTGTCTATTAAATGTATTCATTCTAAATAGAGAGCTTGAGAGAGGGCATATTAGTTTGACATTGAAACAGAACACGCTAAAATTTAGAAGATTTACTTTTATAGTGTTATTTTAGTGGAATTTGTAGAATTTCAAATGTGAGTGATGTCTCAGGCAACACATTATGTGGTCCACATTAAGGAAGTAAGGTAAAAATATTTCAGGACTTCTTACCTACTAGAGCTATCCAACTCTGTGGATATCTGACACTTTATGTCAGCTATACCATTCCTGAGCACAGAAACCCAAATCAATTAAAGTCTGTATAGGAGCAGTAGAGCAAATCTGATTGGTTTTCTAATTGAATGTCTGTTGTTTGACGTGGATAGCCATTTCAAGAACCATAGCCTCAGACACACGTGTGTAAAAGTAACTTTTATTTGCCAGATGAAATTGTTGTCTCAGAGGCTTACTGCTCAATAAACTCACCCTTTCTACTTCTTTTTGAACCCTGGCTATCTAGTCCAATTCAACTGTTCTGGTACAAAACTTCTCTCTAAGCTGGCTGCTTCTCTGCCTTCTCACTGGATTGCTCTGCTTGGAAAAACTGTCTCAGAATTCCACAAACTGAACCACGCTGACGTCATTGACTACACAAACTGGGCAGAACTGAACAGAACTGCAAGAACTCACCTGAACTCTACTGCACTCAACTGAACCGCACCAAAGTGCACTGCACTTAACCCAACTGAATCCAACTGACCTCCACTGAATTGCCTGAACTCAACTGAATTACACTCACTGAACTGCCCTCCCTTCTTGACTCGCTGTGCACTGCCCTTTTCTTTTTCTTGGATATTTTATTTATTTAACATTTCAAATGTTATCCCCTTTCCTGTTTTGCCCTCCAGAAATCCCCTATCCCACCTCCCCCATACAACTCTTTATAGTAGAAGTTTCTGGTTGTGTCCTGTGATGCAGATTCATGTGGTGTTTTGCTGAGGCAAGACCCATGGGAGGACATGTTTGATATTTGGACAGAGTATAAATAGGACTCAACACAGAGTGACTGTGTCCCATATAGGTAGCCTGTAATGTTTTGTTGGTCTAACGTCTTTGCTGATCTTCACTTTTGATGAGAAAGGCATAGGCAGAAAACTTCTGGAGTCCCAGTTGGATGTATCATATCTCTGACTCATTTTGTCAAATCTTTTTCTGATTTGTTACTTTGTCTGCCCCTTAATTAGACATCACTTTCAAACATGGCAGTTTCCTTCTACAAACTAACTTTACCTTCATTGTTCATTGCTTGTGATTAAAGTTGTGTATTAAGCCAGAGGCATTATTGGTGTGTCAAACCAGTCAGATCACAAGGTCTACCTACCAGGTCTTTGGATGTGATCTCTTACCATAGCAGCCATGATGTTAGATTAAAATTTCTCTAGATATTCTTTCTATTTAAGCTAAAAAGTTGTAAACAGTTTAACTATACAACAGAAACAACTATCAGTCCCACAAACATTACAGTCAAAATGTCCTTATGAAGAAACCTTAATAAAATGATCCCTGATAACTGAAGTCCTGATCTTCTAGATGTCCTTCAGCAAATGCCCATTTCAGCATCAAGATTTCCAATCTGCCAACCAATAGAAGAATGATCTATCCTTCTTCAGCTGTTTTGCTGAGCTGGTACCACACAAGGAGGATCAGATTTCTGTGTCATCTATATTGCTTCTGTCATCTGTAAGCCTCTGAGATAACAATTACATCAGGCAAATAAAAGTATCATTAACTTCTTGTGCCCAATGTGAATGGAGAAGTTCACCAACATTGTAAAAAGCAGAAGACATATGATAGAAAGCCACAGAGAACTAATTTTTCTGGGATCATCTCCAGAGGAAGCATCAGTTCTTTGAGTTCAGTTGGATATCCAGAGAGACTTGGGAGACTCCAAAGTGGTGGAAGCCTGGAGTCCAGAGCAAGAAATGATGCAGGATCCTCTGAGACAGCAAATAACAGTAAGCCACCCCAAAAGAAAATTTTAATTACATGGACAACAGTTTTCTACATTAAAAAATGGAAAACTCCATTTCAGATTCTGTAAGATCAAGGATAAGACATGAGGGGATAGAAATGTTGCTTGAAAAAGCCATTGAAATGCTCATTGCAATTGTGAACACCGAGTAAAACTCTCCTTATTTTCAATTGCAATCTTTATATATTTCTTCACAAAAAAAAAGATTGAAAATAACTGTACAGCAAGAAAAAACGGTTGTGCAGCAAAAAAAAAAAAATAGTTATACAGCAAGCAAAATTAGTTATGATAGCACAAAAGCTTGTGAGACATGAGACGAAGGAAGTAAAAGAACAACAGGAAGTGCCTAATTGTGAACCCAATGAAATTAAAAATCAAACTAGACTGCCCATTGAATCTACAGTGTCACCTCTTAATGAAATTGAAGAAAGGTGACAATCTCCAATAGTTTTCCCAGTTACCAAGTAACAAATTCCAGAAAATGGTAAAAATTCACAAAATAAACAACTGCCCTGGAATCCTGTTAAAATATAAGACCTTAAACATTTTAATGAATCAATAATAACTTACAGAATGCATTCACCCTATGTGAAACAGATGTTAAATACCTGGGCTACCCAAAACAGGATTATCTTCCAAGACTGTAGATTCAGTAGCAGTTGTACTAAAAACTGTTTCTCAGTTACCATGGCTGACATGGTAGGGAGAAGAAGCTGCAATTATGGAAAAGTGTAATGGGTCTAAACGTGTTAATATTCAGGAAGACTAATTGTTGAGAGAAGGTGAGCTTGTTGACTTAATATAGCAGATGCAATTTGATGAGGCCATTATCATGCAATGTACTTTAGTAGCTTTAAGAGCCTGGGATAAGTTGGAGGAACAAGGGAAATGGTCTATGTTATGCACAAAGATTATGCAAAGCCTCAGAGAGACTTATACTGATTTCTTACATAGGTTAACATCCACTATAAATAAAGCAATATCAGATCCAGTGGTGAGATGGATATTAATTGAAACTTTAGCTTTTGAACATGCAAATGAAGAGTGTAAATAAAAAAATAGTTCTTAGACTTTTAAAAACTTGACCATCATCCATGGATGAACGGATTAGAATGACCGCTAATATTAACTCTAATGACTATGTCACTGGACAAACAAAGGTCAATAATCTTAGGTATCAAAATGTCCATAGTTTTGACTGTGGAAGACAAGGTCATTTAAAAAGTGATTGTAGATACAGTGTTCCTAGAGACTTCTCTAGAAGACCAAAACCTTCTGGGATTGTATAAAATGTGGTAAGGGTAAGCTTTGGACTAAGGAGTGCAGATTCAACAAGAGATATTTGAGGTAATACCTTACCAACAGGAAACTCACAAACACACAAGCCAGGCATTTCCTGTCAACAATCTACAGAGCAAATAGTAAAAACTAAGCTAGAAATCGATGACACTGTACATTGGCATCTTATGTAATGTGACGCCTAGCTCAGTGGTGTGGAGCTAGGGATGAAATGCAAGTGCCTCGTGTCTAATTATTGTGTGGACTCATAAACATCTAATCGTATCTTGATAAAAAGAGGGAATAAGACTAGCTGACCAACATTGGATTGTAGAAAAAGCTGCTGAATTAGATCAACCGATATACTTTAAAATGTTTTAAAATCAGAATGGAAGTCAGGGAATGTGTTACATTGGGAAAGAGGTTTGTCTACATTTCCACAAGTGATGAAAGACTATGGGTTCCTTCAAAACTCATAAAGATCTGAGTAAAAGAAGTTTCTACATGAAAAGCATGACTCAGGGATGGAAGAGGCACCAAAAGAAAGGGGGACTTTATTTAGCAGTAAGCCTCCTAAATGACAATTACATCTGGTGAATAAAGGCAACATTTACACCTGTGAAAATGGCAAAGACTTCTTTTCACTCCTGACTCTGAGGTGAAAATCAGAGGAATGGCAAAGCCTTCATGTGCTCTAGTGAGAATGTTGACAGCGTGTGCAAAAAACATCCACCATATCTTTCTTCCTTTCATATTTATAGTCTGAAGACTGCTCCCTCATAGATTGCTCCTACCAAGATTAGTTAAGCCTGTTTTCTTGATTCAATCATAGCCCATAAGCCCTGCTTTCCTGAGTTAAGTGAAAGCAATAACTCTGCCTCCTTGTTCAGCTGTACCTAATAAACATGCTAAAGTTTTGGAGGTAAGGAAGCTGAAGTTTCTCCAACAGAAAATCAGTTCACTTGACCCCAGCTTTTCTGCGTATCTGTATGTTTATTTTCTATTCACTCACCTACCGAAGCAGGTCCTGTCCTGGAATCATCCTGAACATAGCATCAGTGTAAGAAAGATACCACAATAATTAGAACTGATGCTCCAGCAGCAATCACAATATTGACATTATAGAATCACCATACAGGAAATATGGTGATTAACTACTACTAATAAGAGATGAATAGTGCTAATTAGCCAGTAGAGATAGCCATTTTATTCACTAGGTAAACTTAAGATGAATGCTAATAAGTAATGTTGACAAGACCTCTTATTTGAGAACTATGTATTGCTTTCTGGAAAATATGTAAGTGGTGAGTTGTATCTACTTTCCTATAGAGAATGGTGAAATGCTTAGGAAAAGTTAAAATAACAACAGGTAGGGATGCAGGCATAAGTTTTCTGTAGAATTTAGTTTCAAAATGTGGAGAGAACACTAATAATAGAAACCCTTGTTTATAAAGATGATGTCATTTTGTGCAATACGAGTGCTGAGGAAGGAAGCACTGTGTAGCTTCAATGTCTAGCTATCCTAAGTTCCCAGCAGTTCCCATTACACAGCACCTTAACTGTGTCAACAACCATGCTCCACATTCATATTTTCCTCCAGTGGTAATCACATATTGGGAATCTGTTCTACTCTTAGTTTATGCTCCTCACATAGAATGCCCTTTCTATCTCTGTCACATGCTCTTCTCATTCCTCACAGCTCTGTGTGGGCTCACTGTCCTCTTGAATTCTGTGTAACCAGTTTTGTCTCTCTCAGTATTCCCATAACATCATTTTTTATCTCTCCTTTATCACAATTTGTGGAATTTATTCAGTGATCTACCTTTTACAGATATGTTGTCTATACTGTGTTCTCTCCAGGAAAAAGGTACCTGAGGTTTCTCTATTGAGTGCATTTTTCATTACTAAATAAAGCATTTTATACATTCAAGTTTTTATTTTACTGGAATATAATATAAAGTATTAAGAAAATGATATTTTTAAATAGACTCAATTAATCTATAGATATACCATCCAACATGGAAAAAACTAAGTAAATGGTTATTGGGCAATTGAACTATGATTAGTCTAAATTAAGAAACATTGAAAGGATAAAAATAACATAATGTTGTTGGGCAGAGAATATCAGTGTCTCTGTAACTATTAATTATGTATTGATAGTTTAAGTGTATTAATTTAAATAGTAAAGTTTATTTTATCAGTTTGAGATAGTCTGACTATATAGCACAGATTGGACTTGAACTATTAATACCTGGTCCTTAGCCTCTCCAGTTGCTATGGTTACATGAACACATCACCATGTTTTTCTGTGTTATCTCTAATACTACAGCTAGTGGCTCCTGGGTCAAATTCTGTCTTTCACCAGCCAAATTTTAGAATGGTATATCTCAAAACAAAAACATACAAACAAAGTATATCCAGTACTATGACCACCAACTTGTAGTGAGAATTTCTAGAAAAATGTTACTAGAATAAGAAGGCAGCATTTTTCAAGAAAGGGTTAGTGACTACCAATTGTAATACTGTCTTAGCCTATCAATTTAATTGGCCAACTCCCTTGTCTCCTGAGGATGTAGCAATGTAGAATCAAGTTCATCCATTTACATTTATTTTGGAAATTTCTTTATATATGTGATGGCATTTCAATAATATAGGGTACACATTGACACAGACAGGCCAGATCTCTGTTGAGCACACAGCTTAAAGTTTACAGAGTAAAGTATAAACAAGAACCAAGTAGATAGTGCATAAGGTCATTTCATGTTTCTTTCACATGTTTTTGATCACACCTCAAAATGGCTTTTGGCCAAATTGTAATGGCACAAAGCAGAGAAGTGACCAGTATTTTCAGAACCAGAAATCTAGAGGAAAACAACACTGAGATTGTAGACTGATAATTAAACAGTCACTCTGGAGCTCATTTCTTTTTCCTTTTGTCTTTTTTTTAAAACCCTTCTCTGCACACTTTCTTAGCATGATGATTTCTATTTCTTAGGAGTTTTACCTTGAAGTGATTAAAGGAGATGGTATAACTTCAAGCCTCTCATCTGACAACAAGAGAGTTCTTTTTGCCTTTAACAAGAATTCATTTTTTTTCTAGGATCTTTCAGCTTTCCTCCCCTTAATTGTCATACTGGGTCACATGGGTAAACCACCTGCACAAAAACCTGAAAAAAAGGAGATGTAAGTCACCACTCTGTAGCTCATTATCTCTAGAATTTCCTATGGGCACAGTAGTCTGAGGATGCTTAAGCCCCATGTGTAAAATTTCCTGCCTTCAGCTTCCTTGTCATATCTAGAAGATACAATCTTCTATTCTGTGTCAGTTTCTGTTGGAGTGTTAATAATAATAATGAAGTTACTATACTATACTACTGATTGACTCTCTTAACGCACATTTCTACATCCATTTGTCATGGTACCTTTTTCAATCACATGTGTCAAACAACACAGATTCAGTGAAATGTAAGTAGAAGTCTAATGAGGATTTGTGAAATTGTCTGCCCCATACTTAAATCTTTTCCTTGTTTCTACTTGTACACCCTCATACTTTTTTCTTCTGCATTGTGCAAAAGATAATCAAGTTCTAGTGACTATCTTAGCTGAAATTATAAAAGACAGACAAATCCGATCAGACATTTAAATTTTTCAGTAACTATCTATCTGACTTACTCTTTTTACCTAAACCTTTTTAGCTCAAATATTTAGTTTTATTGTTTGTTTGTTTGTTTGTTTTGCCAATGTAGATGGACATTTCTAATGACCTAATAAGATAAAGGAAATACATGTGTATGTAAGAAGAGGTAGAAACAGAGAAAGCCCAAATCAAAGGGTTGTAAGTCCAGAGCAGAAGATATGATTTAAAAGTTCACTGTTCATGGATATATTGAAGAGAACATTCATTGGAAGACAAAATGAAGGACTCATGGAACAAATGCTTTCTAGTCCATTGTTGCATTGTTCTGAGATATAGCTAAAAGTGAAGGGAAGGCTGGGTTTGGCGCTGAGGTGAAATGATTCTTCTGAGGCTGTAGACTGAGAGAACTGTGGAGTAAGTATGCTGAGTTGCAACAGAACGGAGAACAAATTAAAGGAAATGTGAAAATGAGAACAATGTTTACTTTTAAGACATAAGGATGGTAAGGAAATGGTTTAGTAGGAGCAATACTGAAGTAAAGTTTTCTTTAGCATAATATGTATATATTCATATCTATATCTGTATCTGTATCTATACCCTACATATACCTATATCTATAATCTATAATCAACATGAAAGAGAATGTTCAGAGACATGAAGTCAGTGATGATTTCAGGGTGGAAAAGAAATCATAGCCAAGAATCTGTCAGATTTGTCTAATCTATTTTTTTTATTAGATGTTTTCTTTATTAGCAATATCTCCTTTCCCAGGTTCCCCTCGAGAAAAAAAAAAAAGAAAGAAAAGAAAAGAGAAAAAAGAAAAAAACAAAAACTAAAACTAAAACAATCTCCTGTTCCCTCCCTCTTCCCCCTGCTCACCATCCCACCCTCTCCTGCTTACTGGCCCTGGAATTCCCCTACACTGGGGCATAGAACCTTCACAGGGCCAAGGGCCTCTCCTCCCATTGATGACCAACTTGGCCATCCTCAGCTTTACGCATCTAATCTTTTGATGTTGTAACACAACACTGTCATGTACAAAGTTCATGCTCTGAAAATTGTGGAATTGAATTTAAAAGAATAAAATCTCATATATATGTATATATATGCATATATATATATATATATATATTGATATAGATATATTATTCACAATTACCCTGGTATGTTTGGGCCACAGACTGAGGACTCCTGGAAACAATAAGAGAGCTACTTCCACAAACGAAGGGCGTCTGTTTCTTTATGGGAAGAAAGACTAGGTATGGGTAAAGCTGTGCTGCGGTGCTTTGCTCATTTGTTATTAGAGTGAGTTGCAGTGTCTCAGGACTTACCGAGGGTCTGGATGGACATATGAAAATAAGATTGGACAAGAAACATTGCACACTGCAGAGCCTAATAAAGGGGTGCAAAGCAATCTGGAGAATACTGAGGCAACACTGGAAGCACTGTTATTTCCTTCTGCTTTGTTCCCGGAGGCTGGCTCCATCTCAGTCTCTGGGGATAAAGCCTTGAGGAAGCCACATCTATGTTTTCTCCAAGTTTCCATCAACTCGTATTTTCATAAAATTAAACAGTTTAAGGAGTATCATGAAAACTTAGGAGGGGTGGTATTAAAGAACAAGATAGATCCTGAGTGGGTTGAGCATAGTGGTCTGGAGCAGTGGAGATGTGGGGTGTGGGAAACAGACGGTAGTGAGTAAACTGTGCATTATGGTAAGGGCCTTTCACATTTCTAGTTCAAATTTTGGTATCTGTCAAGCATTATACATGACAGCAGCAGCTTTTCTGCTTTTCCCAGAATGGATCCTATATAGCTTTAGATAATTTAACTTAGACATTGAAATGCATAGTATGGATACCAGTGTCAGTTGTTAAAATCTGTTTGTGGCTTAGTGTTTTCCAATTTGTAGTTTTTAATTTCATAATAGATCCCATTGTACATAGGCACCACAGTTGGTTTATAAGAGCTTCTATGGGAAGATCTAATTTAGTAACAGTGGTTTAACTTCTGGATGAAGTTGTTATATTTTTATATATTTTACACAAAAACTCAACTATGTATATTCAGAGTCTATAACAAGACATTATCTTTCTTCTTTCTACTCAAATACTGTCAAGTATCACATAACATAGTCCTGAGACATGTATCTTCCAGTAACATCTGTGCAATGTGAATATCAGTGTGCTCACACAAAACCATATAGTGAAGGTCGGTCATGAGTGTGGCCTTCCCTTGCAACCTAGTGAAGTGGCAGACATGAGGCATACAGGGGCTTGCTGTTGTCAAATGGTATACTGTCCAATGACAAACTTTTAAAGTAGAGATACACTCTAACAATAAATTTCATAATTAATGCATCACTATAATGCTCCATTTATAATTTATAATTTTATTACATGTATGCTTTTAAATAAGTACATAGGCACCACAGTAGGTTTATATGAGTTTCTCCACAATACAGAAATAGGACATTGTCCCACAATTTTACCATGGCTATAGTGTCACCAGTAGGAGGAAATTTTTACATCCATTATAATCTTATGAGACCACAATTATGACATGTGTCTGTTGTTGGCCAAAGTGTGAGTGATTGCATGTTCTCAGAGTGCTGATGTCATAGTTTCTGCATTCTCTTACAGGACTGCTGGGGGAGCAGATGAGAATTCAAGCAACTCACAGCATCAGTATGTTGCTGTGTCTCCCTCCCCCTTAGAATGAGAAGGGACCTTTTTTAAAGACAACAAACCTTTAGAGCTGTTGTCCTCCCACTTGGTGATTTCATCACATAGGAGCAGGGGAGGAATGTCCTTGCTCAACTCTGAATGAGTGAGACAGCATTTGAACTGCTCAAACCAGTTGAACCTGTTTAAAATCTCAGGCTAGGGTGTGCTCCTTAGCTCAGCACACCACCCTCTGAAAAAAGAAATCACTTAAACCAGCAAGCCTGTGACTAACTAAACCTGCATTTCCTAGCACAGCAAGTTGTGTATAAAACCCATGAGGAATTTGTTATATACCACCAGATGTCTTGAAATTCTTGATTATCAATATGAAATTCAGATACAAAGGTCTTAGGGATATCTGGATTTGCTATGTCATATGCTGCATGTGAGAAGTTCTCCATTCCCCAGGAAGAGCAGCTCAGAGTGGTTGAAGGTGTCACCACAAGGATGTCTGGACACAGAATAGAACTGTACTTGTTCTGTTAGACTTCTAGCTGTGGAAGGACATTTCCCACATGGTCTTAGAAGTAGAATCTAGAACAGCTCTTGAGGATGGTTCCTGCAGGAGTGGTAGTTTTAGCCTGTACAGCCTTGAACTGCTCTCCAGCTTAAGAATTCAATAGCAGATGCACTGTCTAGCATTTCTTATCCTCTATCACAAATTAATGGAAATGATTTCTTTAGAAACCAGTTCTCAGGTCAACTTATGTATGAGAAAAGCAATACAGGCATATACCATCTATATTAATATATGCCACATATCATCATATTAAAACATTAAGTAAGTCTATTTTTTCTGTTTCTTTTTCTTTTTTTTTTTTCCGAGACAGGGTTTCTCTGTGTTGTCCTGGCTGTCCTGGAACTCACTCTGTAGACCAAGCTGGCCTCGAACTCAGAAATCTGCCTGCCTCTGCCTCCCAAGAGCTGGGATTAAAGGCATGCACTACTGCCTGGCACAAGTAAGTCTATTTTTTAATTGAATGTTTTCCAAATGTTTCTAATGTAGAACTGGTGTGTTCTATTCAAGACATTTCAAAGAAAATTTTACATTATTTTGCTTTAAAATCTGTCCAATATTGTAAATAGAGAAGATTCATAGTATCCAGCAGTTATAGGTGATTTATTGACATAATAAGATGTTTCTGTGCAGTATTCTAAATTTTGTATGTATAGGTCAAAAATATATGAAATCATGCCTTAAAGTTTATTCCCCAGTCAGATGTGATGTATGCTTTTAGTCTCAGCACTCGGAAAACACAAATAAGCTGATTCTGTGTGTCCAATGCCAGTCTGGTCTACATATTGAGTTTCAGGTCTATAAGACTATCTACACAATGATAACCTGTCTCAAAATCAACTAACCTAAGGGGAAAAAAGCACAAAAGACAAAAAACAAACAAAGGTTTGAGACTAGAGGTTAAAAGGTTAAAGGTTAAAACAAAGGTTAAAAGACTAGAATGTTCTTCTAAAATGAGCTTTCATGTAATATTTGTCTCTAAGATATAATGTGTATTCAAATTATTTGCCATACACTCTATAGCTTTTTGAGGGTAAAAGAGTAATCAAGTGTGTGTGTGTGTGTGTGTGTGTGTGCGTGTGTGTGTGTGTGTGTGTGTGCACGTGCGTGCGTGCGTGTGTGTGTGTGTGTGTGTGTGTTTGTGTGTGTGTGTGTGTATGAAAGAGAGAGAAACAGAGACGGAGACAGACAGACAGAGACAGAGACAGACCAAGACACACAGAGAGACAGAGACAAAGAGGGACTGATTCTTGCTTGCCCAGAGTCTGTGTACCTGAAGGAAGGGAAGGGTCATATGTTTCAAAGTTATGATGTGTCCTATTACTGTAAAATCTACTCATGAATGACAACAACAGTCATTTAAGTGATAAAGTGGAAATGATGATGGACTTCAGGTCCAGAACCTTCTGCAAAATAGCTTTTATGAACCAGCAACTTCTTTTAAAAAATTCTCTAAAAGCATATTGGTATACTGGATTTGGTACTGGGATAGATAAATGCATTAATGGAAAAAATAAGTAAAATCCAAAAACATTTTTAGTTTGGATAAATACACCATGATCCAGCGAAATTTTTTGCCATTAGAAGAAGCCAGTTGAAAGTACACACGAATTCTAATATCTTTTGGAATCTTCTAGGGTTTTCTGTTTGTTTATTTGTTTGTTTGGCTTGATTTTGTTTTTTCCAAAATAAAAGATATATCTTTTAAAACCTCAAGCAAGAAGGGAGAAATATTGCTTTCCTTTTAGGAGTCTAAGAATCATGGTTTCTGCTTTTGAGTGGATTATATGAACAAGCATATTTCATAAAGTAATCTTAAAGCATACTCTGAATCTTAAAGTATCATTGAATAAACTTTGAAAAATAAGGAAGGAAAGTTAGTCTAGCCTGATGGTACATGTCTTTCATCTCCAAACCCAGGAATGACTAAAAGAATCAGGCAGATCTCTCTGTGTTTCAGGCCAGCTAAATATACAGTGAGTTCAAGGACAAGTAGTTAGACCCTGTCTCAAAACAAACAAACAAACAGGAAAACAGGTAATTTTATCGTTGGCACTATAATTCCTCTTACAGAGATGACTCTCTTCATTAAAAAATAAAATAAAATAAAAAAGTCTTTGATAAGCACCCTAGGAAGGAGGCATCAAGCCAAGAGAAGTGATTCTGCAGGATAATCATTTTTGGTTCTTAGATAAAGGAGGGAAGTGTGATAAGAAACAGAAATAAGAGAGAGACATGAAAGATCTAGTAAAGTAGCCTAGAGCAGACAAACTAATCAGGAGAAGTCCATCAGTGAGAAGTTTTAGCAAGAAATAAGTTACTTAAAACAAAGAATACCCATAACTCTTCAACTTTGACTAGTCTGCGTGTCTGAGCGATTTGAATTGAAGGAAGCAGGTCAGAAGCTTGAGATGGAAACATGAATAAAGGCTAATGTTTTGGGTGGCTGGACAGAGTGAATGGCAGTGGAAAACTCAGCAAACTTAGCATAAAGGCCAAGAACACTGAAACTGAGTCTTTGCAGCTGAATTGTGGATATATATTGATTACTCAACTGACCAGGAAAATCAACTGGCATTTGTCACACGGTTAAGGAACAAGTTTAAGTTTATCTATTCTCAAGAGAGATTATATCAAACTAAATTAATGTGAGTTTGACTAATGATTTTAATGACCTTTTCCCATGATTAATGAGAGTTTTTAATGGCTCAGAATAAGACTTTCCACAGATTATTCACAGAGGCCATGAATAGACTATCATGTATGGCCAATACATACACTTTATTGGCTTAATTATGTTTAAAGAAATAAATATTTTTCTACAAAATATGCCAATTTCTGGCTTCCTGGATGCTAGGACCGAGTGTTGTTCTCCAAAGACTGACTGACAGCAGGCCCCACCACTGAGGACAACATCCACACAACTCATTGAACATAGAGAGGGCAAGCTGGTGCCTGCATAGAGCCTACACCCTATGTACCAGTCTCTCTAGAGTAGGCAGGTATGCTGCCAAAAGCTAAACCTGGACACCAACCCAGCCACAAAACTGGCAACCTACAATATATCTTGCCCACAAGATTTCCTGGGGTAATGGTAGCACAGAATTTATAGGAGTGGTCAACTGGTGTCTGGTTTACCGTGAGGCCCAAGCTATGAGGAGAGTCTATGACCTCTCTGGTCAGGAATGAAGATCAGACCGTTCAAAGACCTAAAGTATAGCCCAATAAGACAAACTAAGGCAGAAAAAGTCAATTAAATGATTCCTAATGATATCCTACTATCCTCAAAGGTTGGTGCCCTGTCTAGTCATCATCAGAGAGACTGCCTCTCTAATAGCAAATTGGAGCTGGTGCAAAGACCCATAGCCAGATATCATCATGCAGAAAAAGAGTCTAAATTGGAGGTCTCCATTGAGGACCTCACCTTGGAACTAGAAAAATCTCACAGAAGAGGAGAAGGAAAGACTAGAAATCAGAGCAAGTGGAGGACAGCAAGAGAATATGGCCAACCAAATCAACTTAGCAGGTTTGATATGGGCTCACAGAGACTGAAGCAGCATACATGGGGTCTGCATGAGTTTGGACCAGGTCTGTTGCATATATGATATAGCTATTTGCTTGGTGTTTTTGTGAGACTCCTAACAGTGTGAGCTGGTGTGAACTGCTTTGGGGATTTCTTTCCTTTTCTTGGGTTTCCTTGTCTAGTCTAGATATGAGGAATTTTGCCTTGTAGTACTGTATTGCTTTTGTTCTTTTGTGTTTGGTTGTTGTTTCTTGGAGACCTTCAAGGGAAATAGACTTGAGATATCAGGGAGATATGGGGGGCTGAGAGGAGCAGAGGGAGAGAAAACTGTGGTCAAGATGTGCTGTATGTGCGAAGCATCTATTTTCAAGAGGGAAGAGGAGGAGGAG
>NW_022196906.1:71380645-71382451 GCF_008632895.1 Mastomys coucha | reverse complement strand
AAGAAGAAGAAGAAGAAGAAGAAGAAGAAGAAGAAGAAGAAGAAGAAGAAGAAATAATGATTTCATCACACTTCAAACCAAAAAGAAAATGAAAGTCCAGAAGTGCAGACAGCAGTGAACCCATATTTTCTGTCACTGACCTGACTGGTGTGACATGGAGCATACTCCCTTAGGACCCGTAGGCAGGTGGACATTCGAGCACTGTCTGTGGCTTTACATTGAGGGCTTCTACATTTATTTTCCTGCCTTGAAGTTTTGAACTGCAGCCAGAACCCTGCCAATATCCCTTTTCTAATCAAGGTAGCTACCATTAATAATAGTACTCAATACATCAAGAATAAGACATATGTTATACAGAAAAAAAAAGAACATCTGGATTTAGATGTATAGATCTTGATGTTTGAATCCACCATTACAGCATCTCCTTCTACTTCTACATACCACTTATGTACATATAAATAAAATTTAACATAATGGATATAATAAAAGCATGATTTTATATACTTTATCATATTTACAGTTAACTTGGACTAACCTATCTTCTTCTCTGTAAACGAGAACAGTAAGTAGAGCCTTATAGCTTTGTAAGGGCTATCACTTTATGTTACGTCATTGATACACAACAGGGTTTACTATGTGATTTCTTATTCATTATTTTCATTGCCTTCAGCTTCAGTGGCAACTCCTTAAATTTTAACCAATGGATTTATTGAAAAGACTAGCTTGGAGAAAAAAGACTTTCATTGTACTGAAAAAAATGTGGTCTGTTGCTGTTATTTTTATAGTAGCTAGGGCTGAAACAGAACTGCATTAGATAGAAAACTGATCTACAACTGACCTACATTCCTAGTCCTGTATAAGATGTTCTGCCTTGTTTTATAAATTTTGTTTGTTTTGTTTTGAGATAGAGTCTAACCATATAACCATAGCTACTACCAAACCATATGTTGTATGTCACAACAATTATACCATTTATACCAAATTATACCATTTTCCACACTTAGAGGGTACTAGAGATCAAACCCAGGGCTTTGTGAGTACAGGTAAGTAATACAAAATAGAACTGAGTAAGGATTGTCTTAGTTTCTTTTCTATTGCTATGATAAAAAAAAACTATGGCCAAGGCAACTTATAAAGAAAAACTTGAATATGGGGCTTACAGTTTTAAAGGACTAGAGTTCATGACCATCTTGTTGTCAAGCATGGCTGCAGGCAGGAAGCCATAGCACTGAAGCAGTTGTTGAGAGCCCACATCTTGAGATACAACCATAAGGTAGAGAATGTGATTCACACACCTCCTCCAACAAGACCACACTTCCTAATCCTTCTAATCCTTCACAAATAGTTCCACCAGCTGGAGACCAAATACATAGGAGCCTATGAGAGCCATTCTCATTCAAATAACCACAGGGATAGAAGGTGTTGCAAAGAGTTACAGAATTAGGTTCTGACTCAGTCTTTTCTATCAGCGCTAGCAATCAGATTTCACCAGTAATCACATTTTTTCAGGTTAATTTGCATCTTGTTATTCTATAATAGCCATAAAGAAAGAAACAAATTTTAATTATTTTTCAAAAAAAATCCTTAAAGCCTATTATTGGCATAATGAAAACAAAAACAAACAAACAAGCCCAGCAAACAACAAAACATAAGTATAAATATAATAATGAAGACAAAACTTTCCCAATTGTTTTTACTAATATGTGGTCACTAATATATAAGTCAACAATGTGTTGAATAAGTACATCTAAATGTGCTCTGTGTATGACACCAATGTAAGTTGCATGTTTCTTTTTTTTTTTTTTT
>NW_022196906.1:71356297-71374440 GCF_008632895.1 Mastomys coucha | reverse complement strand
CCAAGTGGATCAGGGACCTCTACATCAAAGCAGATACATTAAAACTAATAGAAGAGAAAGTGGGGAAGTTCCATGTTTCATTTTCTAGATTATATCTAGTAGATCAAAGAAATAGATGAGACATAAAATATATGATACATATCAGATGTGAGATTCCCTAAAATAGAAGCAGTGGATTTATCAACAAGGGAAGATAATGTTTATGTTTTCTTCATTATGAAAGAAGTATGAGTTCATTAGATAGAATTTTGACAATTCCTTATGTTTTAAAAATAATCTAAAATAATTATCATTCAGAAGTAACAATTTTTTAAAAAAAAATTAAGAATTTTTATTTTATTCTTTGAGAATTTAATAGAGTATTATTTTCATATTTCTTTCCATCACCAGAATCTTTCTAGAACCTCCCACTACCTAACTTCATATTATTTATCTTTCTTAATAAGACAAAAACAGAATAAAAAATAACACATAAAAAAATATCATGAAATTTGATTTGTGGTGGCCAAGGACTTCTGAGCATGGGCCTATGCTGGAATGTGGTTTATTTTCCCAATATCATTTCATTGGAGAAAACTGATTTTACTACTCCAGTAGTTATATTTTGAAAGTAACTTCATGTCTAGGCATAGGAATTTGTACTCACTTCCCCTCTTCTGCACTGGAATTTTGTCTGACTTTAGCTTATGTAGGTCTTGTGTATACTCTCACAGTCTCTGAGTCCATATGTGTGTTTTATAGTGATATTCCTAAGAATTCTGGAATTTTGCTTTCTTTAAAAAAAAACAGAAATATCATAAGAATATGCTTTTATTTTAATCCCAGGTGTAGTTACATGAGCCTGTTTCAGACTGCCTGAAGCAGCTGACCACAATTTGTCTTATGCTCTAACAGAAGCAGGGTTTTGTCAGCTGCAGAGACTTTCTGGGATTAGTGTAATATTTGGAATTATGGCAACTTTTCAGAGGGTGTATAAATGTTAGGACCCCAAGAAGCAGAGTCAGTAGTCGTTGGCCATTTAGGGAGGTTATTTGCAGTTTGTTAGTAGCTATGGTTAAAGAAGAAACAAAAGAAAATAAATTAGATTCAGTGACTTTCCTAATTCCTCTCACACCTCTCTCCTTGTTTCTCTCTTATCTAGTGTTAAGAAGTAAAAAGCAAGGGGAAATAAAGAGTGAGGGGGGAAGTAAAACAAAGTAGCAAAAGCCAGATACAAGTGGACCCCAATGTGTGGCTCAGTAAAGAAACACTGGGGAGTTTGATTTCAAATGGCAGGGAATGAAGGAACAGATACACTTTTTGCAAGAGACCAACAAAAAAATATTTATTGCAGCTGCTAGCACTGGGATATACAACACTTTGGTCCCAGGGGGCATTTTATATTTTTCCTTATTCTTCTTCATATATTTTCTTTCAAAAAAGGTTGAAAGCAGTTGGAAAATTTGCAGGTGGCAATGGCGGGGCCTGAAAAACAAAAAATGGCTGAAGTAGGAAAGCAAAAGGGTCACTCTGCTCTCTCATTTCTGGAAGGGTTGCAGAGTTCACTGTGTCACTGCAGACGTTGGAGACAGACTTGGAAGCACTTGCAGAGTGAGAAGCACCCGAGAACAGAAAACAAAAAGGCTCCGTCCTGTTGGCTGAGTAAGAGAGCAGGAGTTTCCCAAAGGAAGATAGAGGGAAAGGAACTGTGTCAGAGGGCAGCCAGGTCAGAGAAAAGCTGAAAAAGAAAGAGGGCAATCTGATAAAAGAGCTCATTTTGAAAGAAAGTGTTAACCTTGAACCAGCTACACTGCCAGATTTAGAAGAAGGGCAGCTCAGGATTGCAAGATCACCATCAGCTTCCCCAGCGGTCATGCAGCATATACTTGCTAATGGTGTGGAACAAGATTATAACAAGACAGGATGCATCCTATAGAACTGATAGACCTAAGGTAGTTTAAAGAGGCCATAATCCCACATGGGATACACTCACCTTATGTGAAATATATTCTTAATAACTGGGCTACTTAAAATAGAAGTATTCTCCAATACCAGAAGTGGTTGGTAACAGCTGTACTAGAGGCCACTCTGAAGTTGTAATGGTTAACATGGTGGGGAGAAGAAGCCATGAATAGTGAACAGTGAAAGAGAGTGAGGGGAATGGATATGATGAAAAAGGTTATTAAACTATTAAAGGCACAAGCAGTGTATGGATGAGTAGATAAGGGATATGATATAAGGTTAAGATATAGATAAGTCTCTGATATCAAAATTTCTGGTGCTTCAATATCAGGGAATATGGTCATTTGCAAAGAGCTGTGACCAAACCAAAAGCCTCAGATTTCAAAATGCCTGGTGCATTAGCTATGAGAAATATAGTACTCTGTGCTGGAAATGTTGATAAACCATTTCTAGGGCAATGGTTTTTCTAAATATCAAGCAGAAAATATGCCTAGGCTTCCTGAGGTATGTATGATATGCAGCAAGGGACTTCATTTGATTCCAGAGTACAGATCCAAAAGAGATATACCACATAGTTTCTTACCATTGGGAAATGGCCTTGGGGGACTATTTCAGGGTCCTGCAGCAAAAAGTATGAGTGGTTTCAGTCAAGGAATAGCATGCAGACCCAAAAGTCTCCACTTAGCATTGCACACTATATCAGAAGGGCTGCTCTAGAGGCCACAGATGAACATCTTACTCTATCCCCCAAAGCTCAATGTTATAAAATCACTACTGGAGTTTATAGTCCCTTGACATCAGAAACAGTAGGTATGATCTTGGGAAGGAGTGTATTGACTTCCCAAAGATTCATTGTGCATCCAGGAATTATAGATGATTTCAAAGAAGAAATTAAAATTATTGCCTGTGTATAAAGAGAGGTGCAATTTAATGCAGGGGGTACAGTTGTTCAGCCACTACTCTTTCCCTACATCAAGAGCAAAGCTGCTCTAGTAGAAATGGCAGGAGGGTGTAGAAGTATGGAAAATGTGTGCTCAGGCAGTCAGTTGTTAATGATCAGAGGCCAAATTTAAAATTGCAAGTAAATGGCATAGAGATAGAAAGTTTGATGAATATAAGGGCTGATGTAACTATCATTTCAAAAATATTGGAAATCAGAATAGCCACTTCAAAAGATTTATACAAAATTTCTAAGAATTGGAAAGTCATCTCAGATAAAACAAACTGTATGATGGTCTAAGTGTGGGGCCAGAGGTCAAATAAGAACATGAAAGCTTTGTATCTGACATACCCATAAATTTATGGGGAAAGGATGAGATGAGAGCTGTTCCCAAGCTTCACAAATATATGATTTGGGCTGAGCCCAGAGCATTTCGATCTATCCCTAGGCTTAGACCTGGAAGCTTCTAGCCTCTATACAATCTAATCTTCTGCAAGCCTGGTCCTTGGAGGCTTCAGCTTGCAGCCTCTGTCTGGTAACCTAGGCCTAGAATATTTTACCCTCTGAGACATACTCCTGAAAAAAACTCACCCTTTCTAGCTCTTTATGAATTATGTGGGTGGTTCAACTCAGCTGTTCTGGCTCAAACTTCTCTCCAAGCCGACTGATTCAAGTTGGCTTCTCTCATCTTCAAACTGAATTGCTCTCCTATGAAAGACAGCCTCTGAATTCCACAAACTGAACTATTCTAAATTGCACTGCTGTGATGCAAACTGAACTGAACAGAACTGCACTCAACTGAACTGCACCAAACTGAACTAGACTGAACTGAATTGAATTGAACTACCTTACTGTTCTTTAAGTAGCCTCCCTTTCATGTTCTCATGAGAAGTGTGTGTATCCTATTTCTGACTCATTTGCCACATCTTTCTCTGGTTTATCAATTTGTCTGCCCCTCAATTAGACATCCTTGTTTGGAATTAAAGATGTATACTAAAAGTGTATCTGTATTTAAGACACAAGGATCAAAGGTGTGAACTAAGGACATACCTGTATTTTAGCCAGATCATACAGACCTAGAAGGTTTGGGGATGTTATCTCCTGCCCAGCAGTCATGTTGCTGGATTAAAATTCCTCTACAAGACATTCTGGAGAAGGTATTGATATAGGTCACCAAAAACAACTCCAGATGCTGCCAACTGTCCAAACACAGGACATAACAGGGATTGAGTTTCCACGTTTATAAGGAGGGCCACTGCTAAAGTATCAATGTCCTTACCTTTAAAATTACTGACTAACAAGCCTGGGTTACCGAATTCTGGGTAACTTTCTGAATACATCTGTTTATCTGTAAATTTTATTTTTCTTATCATCTTTCTTTCCTCCTTCTCTCTCTCTCTCTCTCTCTCTCTCTCTCTCTCTCTCTCTCTCTCTCTCTCATCAATCTTGTTCATTCTTACTAGAATAAGATGAGATCTCAATTTTTTTAAAAAAATTCATTTTCTTGATGGCTAATGATGCTGGACATTTTTAAGTATTTCTCAGTTATATGTTGTATCTTTGGGAGAACTCTCTATGGAGTTCAATTTATTTATTTGTTTTGTTTTCTTGATGCTGAGGGTTATTTCTCAGTTCTTTGCATGTTTTAGGTAATAATTATTTGTCAAATGCATAGCTGATAAAGCTTTTCCCATTTTGTAGGTTGCCTCTTTACTCAACGATGGTGTTGTTCTCTGCACTGTTGCTTCCTAGGTGCACGATGTCCTGTTTGTTAATTAACAGTCATAATGCCTGAGCCATTGAGGTCCTGTTCAGAAACTCTTTTTCTGTATCAATGAGTTCAAGTGGAGTCCCTATTTTCTCTTGTGTCAGATATGCTATTTTATATTTAAAATATAAAATGTTTATAGCCATGAGGTTTAACAATGGAACTGTCATTCAGACCTGCTGAGAGAGGGAAAATCAGTTCTCTCCAATGGAATGACACTGAGTATATCAACCATTTCAGAGCAGGCATCATATTCAGAAGTAGTTGGACCAAATTATAATAGATTCCACAGTTTTCTGTAAGCTTTTATTTGGTTACAGTTTGTTGGTGGTGGTGGCTGGGGTTTTACTTTGTGTTCTTGTTTTGGAGATGTTGTACTGGGTTTTTGTTTGTTTCTTGAGGAAAAGATTAAAGATGTGTGGGGAGGGATAAGACAAAAATCTGGAAGGACTTGGGGGAGGGGAAAATAATCAAAATATATTTATATTTAAAAATTGTCTTATATCTAAAAATAAAATACACTTGCTATGTGTATGTAATATTGTTCAGAATTAAGAACACATATATTGAGCTGGAAAGATGGCTCAGCGGTTAAGAGCACTGACTGCTCTTCCATAGGTCCTGAGTTCAATTCCCAGCAAACACATGGTGGCTCACAACCATCTGTAATGAGATCTAACACCCTCTTCTGGTGCGTGTGAAGACAGTTACAGTGTACTCATATACATAAAATAAACAAATAAATCTAAAAATCATATACAATTTTATTTATTCTTAACTTGCTTATCACTATACTGTATTTTTAGTTTCTTTAAAATAAAATGTTAATTTATATATACATATATTTACATATATTTAATTTATAAATACATTATATAGTTTATTTTTAATTTGCTTAAAACTATACTGTAAACATCTTGATTGTTTTTATAAATGATAATTTTTAATCTCCAATAAGACACAGCTACATTATTTAATTCAAATGTTTAACTTAAATCTAATCTTGACAGAAAATTAAACCCTAATTGAAAGGTAATCTGATGTCTAACACACCATACATACACACATCATGACATTTATATCCATTTTTTTCCTGTGTCTTTGTACACATGTAAATGCAGGTATATAGTTGTGTAAATGGGGTCACTGGTAGGCACAAGTATGCCTACCCATATGTGTGCTTGTGGAATCCAGAGGCCCATGTCCAGTGTCTTTCTCGTAGCTTACTTTTTAAGACATGGTCAATGACTGGTCATGGAGCTCAATGATTGGTTAGACTGGTTGTCCCTGGAATCTCTCTATCTTGACATCCCCGGCACTGGGTTCCTGATATGTGTCTCTGCATTTAGCTTTAAGTTGTTCTGGAGATGCAAACTCTGGTATGTAGGCCTATACAGCAAACACTTTACCTGTGGAGCCATCTTCCTGACCTTGCCCAGTGTTATTTACATTGTTGAGTTATGAAAGAATAAGAAATCTAAGAAGGTATTAGAAAATGAGGAATCATGATAGACAATAGCACTACAAGGTTCTAGTTTCAATTCTAGGCTGATAAAAGAAACAATGGGTAAGGCTTTAGTATGATTACCTCGTTACTAATAATAGCATATAATAATGGTTTCTGGTTCCAATTATTGTACTATTGCTTTCAAAATTAGAAAAAACTGAGGACAGAAAATATAGACATTCTTTGTGACAATTTTGTGAATTTAAATATGAGTTTAAAGTTATTTCAAAACAAAAGTAAATTCTAAAGAGAATTCATAAAGCATAGTAACTTAGAGAGACAACTTAATTTTATAAGCTACATAGTATTTTATAGTTTTATTTTAATTCAATTAACTTTCATTATTGCCATTTTCTTTATTATTGCATGCAATATGACCTCCTATGTACCAACTTTTGCTATGTGTAAGATAACCCTGGTGCTGAGCATGTAATACAGAAGAAAAGGAAAAAAATTGACAGAAAAGAAGGAAATGAAATTTATGGAGAAGTAGTAATACAGGCATGAACAATCCATTCTGTAAAGCAGCATTTTAAGATCAGTCCTTGTAGAGCATTCCCATCAGGCATCAGTGCAGGATATGGTCCTGCCCAGCCTGTAGGATTTTAGCCAGACAGGCTGCCTCAGCTCAGTGGCACCTCCAATTTTTTATTGTCTAACAGACTCACTTCAATGTATTTGATAGTATTTGTGACTTTTTTTTTTTCAAATTGGTGCCAGAAGGCAGGGGGGAGCACAATAAATGTTTATGAGAGTAGTGATATCATAAAAACAAATGTGAATCTGAAAGCAAGGACATTTACTGAGTGCAAAAAACAGCCACTTATACCAGATTAGATTGAAGAGTATTTGATAACTTGATTTAATGTGCTCAGAGCCCATTGATAGAAAAAGCCTAGAACATATCTAGAATCATTTGCCTTTGACAACATACCCTGAAAATTATGGATTTTTACTAATAATTGAATTTCAGCTGGGTGAATGATAACAGGCAAATATTCTTTACATAGATGAGATGCCTTAAGCATGATAGGTCATAAACTTGAAATATAACCAAAATCTTTACAGACCTTAAACTTGTAGGAGCTATCTTGAAGGCTATTCTAAAAGCTTAACTTTAGACTTCTGTAAACCTCTATTTCACACATATTACTTTAAACACATTAACTTTTACATAGTTCCATTCTTTATTGAATTTCTTAATATTTAACTTGATATCTCATTAAATATTAATTTTGAAATACGCATGAAGTGTCTCCAGTCTATTAGAATTAAGTAGAGAACCAGGAGAAAGACAATAAGAATTATGAAATCTTTCAGTTTAAATTAAATTGATAGTGCCAAAACATCTGTATTTATCACTAATAGACCTATAGTCATTCTATTAAAAGTTCTTCTGATTAAAACAGAAATGCTACCCTGAATATCTCTATTCTATTTTTCAGATAATGATTAATATTTAAAAGCATAATTATCTCTAAGACCTAACAGACTGAATAAGCTACAACCTAGTGGGTTTTGAAGACCTATAGAAAAACTTGACACCCAAATAATACCTATAATAAACACATGTGACATTAACATAGAATAAACCAGGGGATATGAAACTTTATGCCAGGTGTCTACTATCTGAAGAACACCTTAGAATGTTCTTCCTCACAATGTCCGTAGTGGTGAGCTCAAACTTGATTCCAGGGAAGTGGATGCTCTCAACATCTTTGTTTGTGAGCATCAGCTTTGTTAGAAATTTCTTACTTGTCTAGAACTGAGAGAGAAAGAGAGAGAGAGAGAGAGAGAGAGAGAGAGAGAGAGAGAGAGAGAGAGACAGAGAGACAGAGAGACAGAGAGACAGAGAGACAGAGAGACAGAGACAGAGACAGAGAGAGAGAGAGACAGAGAGAGAGGAGACTCAGAGAGAATGAATATGAATTCAAGTTAAACTTCAATACATTTGGGCTATGCCTGTCCTTGTACAAAAGGACTTAGGGAGAAATAAATTAAACAAAGCTATAACTTCACATGAATAGTTATATAAGACATTTTCTATTTAATTCAGATACATCAGTATAAGCATTGTGCATACCACCTATATTATTCTCTAGTTTTCATTGTGTGATATCGAGATTCTCATAAAACAAAATTGTGCTGGCTCAGTGAAATAAAAACTCAAGCAACCGCACATGCTGGTGAGGATGTAGATCAAAGGAACACTTCCCTGTTGCTATTGGAATTCCAAACTTGTACAACTACCCTGGAAATAAAGCTGGTGGTTTCTCAGAAAATTGGGAATTGTTCTAACCCAAATACCCAGCTATATGAATCCTTGGCATATAGCCAAAAGATGTTCCACCATACCACAGGACACCTGCTCCACTATGTTCATAGCAGCTTTATTCCTAATAGCCAGAAACTTGAAACAACCGAGATGCCCCACAACTAAAGAATGGATACAGAAATAGTGGTTCATCTATATAATGCAATACTACTCAGCTATTAAAAACAAGGACATGATGAAATCTTTGGCTGGAGGGATGGGGAGTAGGGAACATCTCTAGGATGTGCCAGAGACCTGAGCTAGGAGAGGCTACCAGAAGTCTCTGAGGATGACTCTAGCTGAGAGTCCTAGAAGTGGGGATATGGAACCTGAACTGGCAACCTTCTGTAGCCAGGCAAGAGCCGCAGTGAATGGGTAAAGACACCAACCCACTCAAAAACTTTTGACCCAAAATTTGTCCTGTCTATAAGACACACAGGTATATGGATAGAGCAGAGACTCGGGGGATGGCCAACCAATAACCAGCCCAACCTGAGACCCATCCCAAGGGCAAGCACCAATCCCTGGCACTATTAATGATATTCTGCTTGCAGGAGCCTAGCATAGCTGTCCTCTAAGAAGCTCCACCCAGCAGCTGACTGATACAGATTCAAAGGCCAACAGGCAAACATTGGACAGAGTTCATGGAGTCTTGTGGAAGAGTTTGGGGAATGATTGAGGACCACGGAAGGGATAGGAACACCACAGGAAAACCAAGAGTCAGCTAACCTGGACCCTTTGGTGCTCTCAGTGACTGACCTATCAACCAAAGAGCATACAAGGGCTGCACCTAAGCCTCCCACACATATGTGGCAGATATACAGCTTGGTCTTCATGTGGGTCTCCCAACAACTGCAGGTAGAGGCTATCCCTAAAGCTGTTGCTTCTCTGTGAATCTCACTCCCTTAATTGGGCTGCCTTGTCTGGCCTCAGTGGGAGAGGATACACCTAGTCCTGCAGAGACTTGATGTGCCAAGGTTGGAGGATATGGAAGGGAGTTCCCTTCATCCTCTTAGAGCAGAAAGGGAGGGGGAAGGAGGGAGGAATTGTGTAAGGGGTGGATGCAGGACAGGAATTGGGATGAAAAGTGAATATACATATGTATGTATGTATATATATATATATATATATATATATATATATATATATACATACATACATATATTGAATTTTTTACATGGATTCAGTCATTTGTGTGGATATATAGATATAGATATAGATATAGATATAGGTACATGAAGATGATATTTGGATGATAAGCATTATATGTATCTAATAATAATATTAGAAGAAAGGAAAATATATTTCAGAAAGAATAGGGGGACAGAGAGGATTTGGAGGCATTGACTAGCAGTTAACTCACACAAGAAAATCTCAAAGTTTAAAAGTTGTATAAAAAGAAAAGAAAAGATTGCAAATTTTCTCTTCTGATGTTCCTTCCTCTCAGATGCCTCTGGCTTGTGTCACATTGACATAAAACTCGTCAGCATGGCATTAAAATGAAGGGGTGGTCTTGACCTGTTGAGATTAACTTGAGTAGCAAGGTATAGCCTCAAAATATTACAGAAGGACAGCAATACTAAAGCACAATCTTACATAAGAATCCTGGGGCAAGCAGGTTAGATCAGTCAACTGATGTTCTTCCTTCTCACCTCTTAGGCTGAAGGAGACTTTAGTGTTGAGATAAAGGACTGTCTTCCAGGTTATGTCTTCCAGGTTATATTCAGAGTTTTCAGCTCTTGGCCTGGTCTATCACAGGGAGCCTGTCAGGTCAATGAGGAAAAGACTACTAGATTTGGTGCTGTAGGAAACCCGTCTTCCTCATTTTCATGGCTTCTTTTCTGAAGAAATAATTCTTCTAGTTTCTTTTTGTCCTTATACGTCATCAGAGCAGTAATATACTCTCACTGGTTGGTTTTCATATAAAAGTAAGAATTCATTTATTTCTGTCTATCTTTCTTTTGGGTGTTATGTTGCCCATAATGAACATGCATTGTTTAATCTCTTCCAAGGGCACACATACCACTCCTCTGGGTAGCTCTGCCCTAGGCCTGCATTGTATGTACCTCAGGCATGCTTCTTCATACTGGGAGAAGTCATGCAGTCTATTAAGATGAGACACATTATTCAACTTAGCCATCATTTGCCTTTCAGTTTTTGTATATAAACTGAGGGTGAAGGGTATGTTTATTATTTGGATCCCCTTGGTAGACCTAACAATATTTTTTACTTCTACATAAGGTCTCCATTGATTCAATTCTTCCTCTGTAGAGAGATAATAAACTACATATTTTCAGACCTGAATGGATACTTGGGTATCCAGAATCAGAGCCTCTGGCAGTAGGAACATATTATGGAAAAGACATTCAGGTGTGACAACTCTGAGCCTTCTCTTTCTTGTCATTTTGCCCTTGCTATTCAAAATGTGCTCTGCCTTCTAACAGGAAAGTACCATTCAGGAGTTTATTTGGAATGTAGTGTCCTTGGTCTTGCCCTAAAAGATGACAGAATTGGGAATTGCATTTATATGATGTTCTCAGGTCTTTTGTCTGCACACTAAAAATTGAGAAGCCTACCGTGGCCAAGTATCATCGCAACAGTCCTTCCCCAGCTGAAACTGTTACCATTCCTTTTCTCCACTCTGTTTCTGAAACCTGGCTTATAGCAGGGTGCTCAATAAATATTTATTGACCAAATTAATCTAGTTTATGTTGTGTTCAGTAGAAAGTGACGGCAGCTTAAGCATTTGGTCACGATCCCCTGCATTTATCCTTTAATAAACATGGCAAACAGAGCTACCGGGTTCTGTTCCTGATAGATACTCAGAACAGCCATTGATCCAAAATTTCATACAACATGAGCTCTGGACCATTTTCTGATTGTGAAAATAAATGAGAGCAAAAATTTTCCAGGAAGTAGGGTTACTCATTTTATAATCATGCCTTTCCCCCACACTTTCATAAAATCGAGTGGAGTCCTCTCAGATTCATTCATACTCCTTATTCTACCATTTAGTTGGCTTCATGAGTCTTTCCTTGAACAGTTCTTCACTTAGTTCTCATGATACAGTATTTTCCATTTTCCTGCTTGTACTCATCTTGTCTTTAGTATATTGTGGTGATTTTTTAAGTCAATTCCTTCTTTAGAAAAGCTATCTATCCTTTAGACCCTATAGCTGCAATGATCAATTTTAGAATGACATTCTGAAGTCTCTACTGTTTCTAACTAAATTAAGGAACAGTGAATTTGTGCTGACCAGTTTTATTTCAATAAAAGATAGATTCATTTGGGAAAAAGGAGCCTCAACATTAGAAAACATCTCCACAAGAATGGCCTGCCAGAAAGCCTGTGCTGCACTTTCTTGATTGATAATTAATATGGAAGATCCCTCTTCACTGTAAGCCCTGACACTCCTGGGCAGGTAGTCCTGGGTACTGTAAGAATGCAGGCTGAGCCAGCTATGATAACAATATATTGAAAGCAAGCCAGGAAGCAGCATTCTTCTTCTTCTGCCTCCATATTCTTGCCTTGCGTTTTTTCTCTGACTTCCTTTTAGTGACTGATAGAGTGTGACCCAGGAGAGGTAAGCTGAGATAAATTCTATCTTCTCAAATTTGCTTTTCATCATGATGTTTTATCACATCAATAGAAATCCAAGGCACCATTATATAGCCTACATGTAGCCATTTAATGTTAAAAATAACATTAAGAACATTATACTATTAGTGCAATAGGTCTAGAAAAACTTAAAGACATAGTCAAAGTTTAATACATGGGTATCCAGAAAGCTGGGATCACTTTGTAATGTGAGAAGAGAAATCGATTACTACTCAAAGGAAGAATTAATGAAACTTTCTCCTGTTACAGACCTTAATTTCATCAGTCCAGAAATGGAAACCTGGAAATTGTATTTCTAGATGAATATATTTCTTGGTAGACTCTAAGGCATAACAGTAGTTATTATCCACAAATAGATTTATCCACAAACGCTTATGATTTTGTACACAAAAATATCATTGCAAAACAGATTTAAAATTAACTAGTTATTTCTACTAGATAATCTTTTCTATCTTATTCTGTTACCCAAACATGGGACAACATAATGCTAGAATTTTATCAATCAATCAATCAATCAATCAATCAATCAATCAAAAATGCAATGTGGGACTAGAGGTATGTCTTAATAGTAAAGACCATTTTCTTTGTAATCTTGAGGACTGGAATTCAGGTCCTAGCAGGAAGGTAGGTACTCTGTACATACTGTGACCTCCAGCTCCAAGAATGTTGAAGACAGGAGAAAATGCAAGCCTTGGGTTAAGGGAGAGAACCTGTCTCAACAAAAGGCAGAGAGCTATCAGTGAAGACATCCATCGCTTTCTTCTGGTTTCTGCATACACACATAGCCATGTGCACATATATATATACTTACAGACACATGTACATAAATAAATAAATAAATAAATAAATAAATAAATAAATACTTTTTTGAATGGGGAAAGTTAGACACATATGTCTACTTAGCAAATATAAAAAGACAGCCGAATGGCCCACTACAGTAAGTAGTAGTAAGTAGTAAGCTAGCCACTTCCTGAGCCAGCAGTTAATACACAAGTATTTACTATTCCTTTGTTCTTACCAGACATTATAAACTTTCATTATAAAATTGTTCTAATTTCCATAAGTGTGATAGCAATGATTATGTCATTGTTAGAGATAATTACACTATTGTTTTAGCACTTAAACAAATTATTTTCAAGTTATATTATGTAGTTTTGTGTTGCTATGACAGAATATCTGAGTAAAATAGGTGGCCCATGATTTCAGAGGTTTTTGCCCTTGGTCAGATTGCTTCATTATTATGAGCATGTGGTGATGTGGAACATGGTGGTCTCAGGAGCCTGTGGTGGAACAGGGAGTTCATATCATGGCAAAACCAGGAAACTGTAGAAACAGGAAAGTGTAGGAACCAAGAGATGACCTTCTTAGACCCACAGTCAGCCCCACCCTCAGCCCCGCCTTCAGATCCAGTTAATAGACTTCAAACAAATAATGTAAGAAGGGGATCAGCATACATTTCTTTCCTACGACAAAATTTACCTAAAAGCATCACTTTGTAAGGAAAGAGGTTAAAAACTTTCCTAACTTTCAGGAAGAGAGGTTTAAGTTCAACAAGTCCCAGATAGTACTGCCTTGCTAATGGTGCTGTCAGTAAAAGGGTATGACATTTTATAGCTGTGAATAGTTAAACTGTTCGGAGCTCCGACAATGATCACACTTCTTGCCACCCGCCCAGAATTCTCTGGATTCGTGAATGAAAGACACTTTATTTTTTATTTTTTTTCTGAGACAGGGCTTCTCTGTAGAGTCCTGGCTGTCCTGGAACTCACTCTGTAGACCAGGCTGGCCTCAAACTCAGAAATTCACCTGCCTCTGCCTCCCAAGTACTGGGATTAAAGGTGTGTGCCACCACTGCCCGACTGACACACATATTTTTAATATGCCTTACTAGCTCAATGAGTGGGCAACTCCTGAACCTCCCCTTGACTAGCACACACTCCCCTCCGGTATTCCTGAATAAACACTTTCTAAATCCATATTTTATCTTTGATGCCCTACTTCTTTCTGGGCAGCCCTCCCATGGGTCCACTTTCCCTTTATTCCTATTTCAGATTTCAGATTTCAGCTGTTGCATCCCCCTCTCCTTCACAAATCGGTGAGTCCTGCACCCCTCTCATGGCGGAACTCCCTCTCCTCTCTCTCTCCTGGGTTTCTTGCCTGTGAATTCTAAAAGTCCCACCTCTTTCACCCTGCCCAGCAATTGGCTGTTGCTCTTTATTGATTAATCAAAAACCAATTGGGGACAGGGACCCTTAGCAGCAGGACATGTAGATTCCCTCATGATTTGGGGAGCTGAATTAAGAGAAAGCATTAGAACCCATACCCAACAGCATTTCTATTCTATTTCATTTTTATTTACATCTAAGTGATGGCACAGGTATGTGCATGTGTACGGAGATACCCTTGGAAGCCAGAAGCATTGGGTCCCCGACAGCTGGAATTAAGCAGTTGTGAGCTACCCAACATGGGTGCAAGGAGCTGAAGTGAAGTCCTCTGTAAATATTTCTACCTCATACCATGTCCATTTTTATAATGGACAAGCTTTCATTTTATACCTGTTTCATTTTTCAAGCATATAGTTGTTTAAATAGGTATGTGTTAAACTATATTCAGATCACCACAAGACTGGCCTTAGTCTAACAGAAATCTTACTGCTTCAGCCTTCTCAGTGCTGAATCAAAAGTGTGGGACACTCCTATTTTAACTTTAAAATGCAAGGCATTGAGGGAACTGAAAGCAATCTTGCTTTTTCTGTGTTTCTTTTATTAATTAAAATGTACATTGGCAAGTTTATACATTTATAAAATACATTCTAATTCCTCTTACCCTCCACTTCCTTACCTCTCTCCAACCTCTTTCAATGCCCTCTTCTCCCTAGAAAGCCCTTCTCCATGGGCATACCTTTTTGTGTGCTTGATGGACTCAGCAGCGGATGTACAACTGAGATCCCGACTCTGCCCCTCCCAAGTCTATGATGACAGTGAAAGTCTTGTACAGACTTAGCGGAGATAATTGCAGCTGCAGTGAGTTGTGATTGTAGTAGCTGTGCCTGTGCCGTGCCCAGAGCATGGCTTTCCACATCTCCTCTTCCTGTCTTCCTCCCTCTATTCAATAATGACCCTGAGTCTTGGAGGAAGGGTATTGTATGCCATGTTCCTCAGAATTGCAACAGTCCCTCCAAATCTAAACATTATTAGTGCAGGGCTCTGAGGAGATAAGCAAGAAGTCACATTTCCAGAGAGCAGAAACTTGGAATATTCCTGAGAAGCCCCTATTCAGCAATAAAAAAGGGAATAAACAATTGCTGCAGGTGGAGAGTGACCAGGTAAACTGTAGGGGAGAAAACATAAAAAAAATTCAGACCACTGAGTTACCTGCAAATTTTGTAGAGAACACTATAGTTACAATTCACTGGAGCCTTGCTGTTTCAAAACAGGCTTTCTGGTGAGCTATCCATGAGTTATCTGTGCTTCTTATAAGTAACTCCTCACTCACATTTCTGTTAGTAACCCCATTAAAGACTCATTGATTCAATCATTACTTTGGTCTGCCATGAGATCTTCCTTTCTGAGTGAGTAGGGGTGTGTGGGGGGGAGGCGTGTTTTGAATCTCCCAGGGAAAGTCTACCAAAGGGTAGGGAGGTAAAAATGTCCTCAGTAGGCCTGAGTACTCAACTATCATTTATCCCAAGCATCTTGAACAGTCATAAGTCTTATGCTTTCACTGTCATTCACTTAATCTCTGAATAAGGATGATAGTATTTGCCAACATGCATAGCTATAGATATTTATAAGGCATTTATTTGACAGTATGTTAATTTAACTAAACAGTAGTAGGAAATTCCTCCCAAGAACCTATGACTTCTCCAGTTATGTGTTCTTGACTAGTTTATAATGTCCAAGCATGGATGCTCTCTTGTAGAACAGACTTCAAATCCAACGAGAGAGCAGTTGGTTACCCACCTAAGAGACCTTCCACTGTTGCACAAGGCAGGCAAATTTGACTTAGAGGTTGGTTTGGAAGCTCATATAGTTCACAGCTAGGTGGGGTCTTTTTACTCCAGAAAGCTGCATAGCACCTCTAGCCTGTTAGAACGTAACCAGCAAGGAACAAAATTTCAGCTTATTTCTAGCACACTTTTCTGCAATAGATGTGTGTGGTGTTCTCATCATTAGGGTCTTATCATATAGTCCTGATGGGAAAATAAGAGCAAAGGCAAGAGCACATATTATTTGAGGTCATCTACAACCCAACACCTTATAACAGTATATCCCACACCTAGAATATCTTCCTTCTAAATCTTCTTTTAAATTTTATTTTAAGTTGTGCTACAAGACAGTAGGTTTCCATGTGGCTCTTCCATATACCTTTCATTTTGGTCAGCCCTTCCCTCTATACCCTCATCTACTCTAGCTTCTCAGTTCTCACGCTGCTTAAACTATTCTGTGCCCAGTCTTGACCCTCTCCACTTTCATTTTGCCTATATTCTATTAGCCCTTCTTTGAGACTTTCTCTTTCAGTGGTCCACTTCTACTTTCTTGGTTTCCATAGGTCTTCCAAATTGAATACATAAAACTAAACATTCAAGGCTAGGATCCACACAGAGCTACCATCGCTTCTTGTTTAAAAAACCAAGTGTATTTAAGTACCCCAAAACCTCAGGCCTCCGTGCTCCATCTGTGGTACCACGTTCTGGGTAATCTCTACATTGGCCTTCTTTTGTCCTTTACTGTATAAGAACCCAACAATTTGAACAGGATTTGATTCGAAGGCATATTTCATAGCTTGCATTTTATTAATTTTTTCTCAATTAATATATAAAATGGAAAATAACTATTACATGGAACAGGTATGTCTTCTATGAAAAAAAAGATTATATATTAATTTTGCTATTAAATGAACTGTGAAGCTGGGGGGAAATGGGAATGAAAAAATTTTGCTCTTGGGAAAATCTTGGTGAGAGCGCGTTCAACTTTTGTCTTGTAGTGCTTTTTTTATAGGCTACTCAGCAAACGTTGTGGAGGAGAGTTGGGTACACTGAAATATGTTCACTCAGGCACAGTGCAGTCTCCTAAATAAGTGGGTGGCTTATTTAGGCTTAGGTTGAAATGCACCTGCATGGAAACAAGAGGTGGCTTCCCTGCCTCTGCTTCTGGGGCAGCCAGTTCACTTCATTCCTGCTCCGCCAGGCAGCTAAGGTTGTGATGAATTTGGTGAGTGGTGGTGCTGTTCGGCAAACAGATTTAGGTTTTCAGACTGCAGGCAATCCAGAGTAGTGGCACGGCACATTTGTTCACCAATTAAGCTGCTTCAACTCCTCACCCCACCCCACCCCACCCCACCTCACCCCAGCCTAGGGTGCTGTCATTGCTGCTCTTTGAGTTGTACAAATTAATCATTTTTAAATCAATATTTGCATTGTTAGATGGAAATGAACTCACTTAAATTTTCCCCTTTCATTCCAAATATTTTTACCCCAATCTACTTTGCACAGCCTACCTAGCTGCCAGAAAATGGGCAACTTACAGATTTATGAGAAAAACATATTTGATTGAAAGTAACAGCTTTTTTAGGTACAAATACCAAACAATTGTACCTAAGAAGTGAACACACCTTATATAAATATGAGTTAATAATTACTAAGTTTATTAAATTTTATACTTATGATAATTGAAAATATATCCAATTAATGTGACTCAATTGAAACCAACTGTTTCCAAGTCTGCCCACTCTCAAGATGTGAACACTGAAACACCTCTGGTCACTGACTCCATTGTTTATGAGGCCCCTTTATAGGATATTATAAAGAGCATACTATTCTTCCTTTGTGACTCAGTGAAAAAAATAGCAATGGCTCTGCGGGTGCTTTCCTGTTCCCCTCTGCAGTTGGTCCTGATCTCACTTGCCCGAGGGCTTGCCTTTGTTTGACTTTTGTTTGGCACACCTCCGTGTTTCTCTGTTCCATATTTGCCTTCTCTTGATTGCTCCCCTTGATACTCACAATAAAAAGGTTTCTGTTCTCGGCTTGCCTACATTTTCAGGGTTATTATACACA
>NW_022196906.1:71354431-71356206 GCF_008632895.1 Mastomys coucha | reverse complement strand
CACACACACACACACACACACACACGCACACACAACTTCTGTAGGTGTCATTGTCTATCTCTGAATTTGCTGCTTAGAGCAGCCTCCAGCTACCAGACTGCCCTTGAAATGATGTACTCCTCCTTTTGAAGCCCCACAGGAGCTATTTATCCTCCCTTCTGTCTGGATACACATATTTTCTCTATTCTCAAATATCATAGTTGCTCTAGAATACAAAAGTGCTGGTATTTTAATCCTAGGAAGAAGTTGTCTCCATTAATGAGAGAAACATATATAAAAGAACAAATGGGAAACCAGTGATTAATAAAGCAAAACATTCACATGTGAGCCCCTCAAGAAGCACAGCCAGGCAGATCTCTGTGAGTTCAAAACCAGCCTGGACTACATAAAGAGTTCCTGGCTACCCAGGGCTACTTTGCAAAACTTCATCTCAAAACAAATAAACAAAAACAACAAAACAGCCACTTAGGATCTGCTTGTACGGGTATTATATATTGTAGTACAACATACTTCCCAGAAAATAATTGAGAATGTTCCAGTCCTATATACCAAACAAATTTAGTTATTTCTCTGTAAAATAGGAAAAATTATCTTAGTACATAAATTTCTTATTTTCTAATTCTTTAGTTCAAGAGCATTTATACTTTGCAATGGGGACATGCAATTATTCTTAAATTAATAATAAAAGACTCAAGAGGGTAATTATTTTCTTAACTGAGATATTTTAATCATGTTGATTATTTCACACATTTTTCTGTATTGACATTAAATTTCCTTATGGTAATTGTTTTCAGTTTTTCCTATTATAAAGTACAAAAGCCCATGGACATATAGGGGATTCATATCATGTTCACAGTTTCCAGAACAGGTAGAAAATAAACATGCAACTAATATGTATTACCTAGAGACTTAGAGTATGCTAATCCCAAGCCCAATTCTTATACCTTAGAGTACTTCATTGTAGTCTGCTGCATTAAGTGAAAATTATTTGAAACTACAAGTGACCAGCAGAGAGGCAATGACAGTCTTGTGAGACTTGAGGCAGAAGCGTTTCTGCACAACTGTTGAGTACACTTTATACTCACATCAGGCCCTGCTGAGTGACAAGCTCACGGGCTTGTAACAAAGACTGTCCTCAAGAGCAAGCATTCAATACACACGTGCCATATACACGTGCACCCCAAGGATTCCAACACTAGGTGGCACTGTGGGAAATTTATAGCCTGTCACTTGAGTGGTTCCTCTATCACACACGTATGTAATTATAATTGTTCTTCAATGTCACTTAAATAATGATAAAATATATTTATTGGGTTATGGTACCATGTTTTATAATAACAATATAGTCACTTTCTCAAAGATTATTCAAACAATTGACATTCTCACATATTTATTACTTACATCATCTAGTCATAGCTTTCATGATCCTCACTCTCCACATTCTCCTCTCTCAATCTCAGTGTGAAAATCCTCTTCTTTTCTCTCTCTCTCCTCTTCTCTCTTCTCCCTTCTCCCTTCTCTCTCTCTTCTCTCTCTTCTCCTCTCTCTCTCTCTCTGTCTCTCTCTGTGTCTCTCTCTCTTCTCTCTCTTCTCTCTTCTCCCTTCTCTCTCTCTCTTCTCTCTCTTCTCTTCTCCTCTGTCTCTCTCTCTCTCTCTTCTCTCTCTCTCTCTCTTCTCTCTCTTCTCTCTTCTCCCTTCTCCCTTCTCTCTCTCTTCTCTCTCTTCTCCTCTCTCTCTCTCTGTCTCTCTCTGTCTCTGTCTGTCTCTGTCTCTCT
>NW_022196906.1:71333599-71354421 GCF_008632895.1 Mastomys coucha | reverse complement strand
TCTCTCTCTCTCTCTCTCTCTCTCTCTCTCTCTCTCTCTCCCACCAGGACCCCTCACACATTCACACATGCTAGGGGAGTGCTCTACCTCTGATCCATACCTCTGCCCCTTCTCTTGGTTTTCATAGATGCACTTGGGACACAGACAGAACCATGTTTCCATTAATGGAATGAAACTCTCTCCTGCAGGTAGCATGTTTTTCTCAGCTCTCTCTTTTTCTACTACTCTGCTTCTTCCACTGTCTTAATGTCATCTCCAGTCTTTAATTACTCAGAAGCAAATGATGTTAAAAACTTTCCTCTGTTTTTGCATTGGAACAGTCCAGCCAGACACCTTTGAGTGTGGGTTCCTAAGAATCACTTGCCAGAGCAGTTTAACAGCTTCATTGGGAGCATAATAGGACAATTGTTTAACAGACTTCACCATTGGGCAATGAACAGCTGTCTATCTACTTGTTTTTATAGCTGGTACTGAAGTCCATTTCTCTTGAAATTCCAATTAGCTAAGACAAGAACTAAAGAGGACTATTGCCAGTGGGAGTCCAGGTCTTTGGTGTAACACAGGCCTTCCAGCCTTACATACCCAGGCTGCACACAGAAAAGAGCTCAGAGTGGTATAGCAGTGTGTGTGTGTGTGTTGTGTGTGTGTGTGTGTGTGTGTGTGTGTGTGTGTGAGTGTGTGTGTGTTGGGGGTGTGTGAATATAAGGTCTAGGTTGTGTAAACAGTAACATCCTCATGAAATCTATTTTCTTTTATACAGGTTAAGTAAAGGTGACCAATGGTAAAATGCATAGTAAGTTAATGCAGTAAAATCAAATTTAAAACATAATTAAACTAACAAGCACACATTCTTGCTTGGCGTTCTTTAGTTTTCACCTTCTGTTTCTGTTTTGTGCTTGCCAGAAGAATAACATCAAATATTCCATTTATAGAATCACAGCTTCTTAGATCTCACAGGGAAATCTTTATTTGGTTGGGCTGACACAGACAGCTAATTAGCCTTCACCAATATGGCAAGGGCTTAAACAGAAGACCCTCTTTCCTCTAAATTCCCAGTCTCTTAAGCATCAGGCATTCAGAAAACTTCTGAATAAATTTACGACTGTTTGAGAAAACAAGGCCTTCAAACTATGTGCCGTTTTGCTTTGTTAAGACAGGTTTTTGCTATATATCCTTGGTTTCCAAAACTAGCCTTGAGCTCACCATGGAAGACAAGCTGTCTTCAACCTTGGATCAATTGTCTTGTCTGAACTTCTCATGTCAACTGCTAGAATCACAGCCATGAGCTGCATGCGTGAGTTCCAGGCTCCATATCTTTTATTGTATTTTTTTCCTGCTTTGCAATAATCTCTGTCAAAATTACACATAATTTAGGTCATGGGTTATGATAATAATGATGTCTGGCATCCATTGACAAATTACTGTACTCTGAACACTTCTTCAAAGCACTTACTGCAAGTTGCCTCAGTCTTTATACAACCTTGATCTTGGGATCTCCACTTTTGTGGGTAACACAATTGACATGGAGGTAGTTTGATGCACAGTAGATGAAATGCAAAAGGTTGTTACCTGCACTTCATATTTCTTTTAACTCAGATGCAGCTCTTTCACAATGGAGAATCTAAATTCTGGTTCAATTGAAGACATGGAGGGAAAGTATACTTTAACCAATGAAGTAGCTGATCTGATGCCCTGAGGCAGTGTTTGGATGAATAGATATTCTGATCTCAGTCTATGGGAGCTATTCTAGATATCTAAGTGCTTAATCACAGCTAGAATTGACCAAATATTCATAAAGGTACATTTTTTAATAAAATTATTTCTTAATATTTTGACCATGTTTGATAAAATTTTCTTTCTTTTTTTCTTTCTTTCTTTCTTCCCTTCTTTCTTTCTTCTTTTTTTGTTTTAGTTTTTAGGTTTATTAAAAATATTGCAGAACAGATTCAAATGGAACCATATCAAGCTTTGAAATTCATTCCAATTGCCCAGTTGTAGGCTGAGTGATGTGTAGGTTGGAGAAACTACCAAAGTTCAGAAGCTTCAATATTTTCTTGGTATCATATCTACCTCAGTGATGACCTGATCTAGGGCTGAGACCTTGAAAGCATATTGACCTCTCCCATTCACACTCTACCTCCTGAAACTTGAGATACCTCTCACAGGACCTCTCTGAATCACTTCATCACATGCGTGGCATACATGGTGGTTATTTAGTTGGAGAGTTTCTTGCTGGGGATAATGCAGTCTTCTTGCACACAAGCTGGTTGGTGTGGAAGCCATTGCACAGGCAGGTGGACTACTGCTTGATGAGGTCTAGGCCACCTTCTTCACACTCTTGGTGCAAATGCAGTCCATGTTGGCAGTCCCCAGTAAAAAAGAACTTTGTTGTTGTTGTTGTCCTTACATGCTGGCAAATAATGAGAAATGTACTTCATGGACTATCAATTGGTAATATCCTGTACCTAAACATTATTTAGGAAAATTTCAAAAATTGAAATTAATGTATAACTTAATAGGTTTATCATGTTGTAGCATTTTATAAATTTATGGACTGCCACGTGATAGCCTAATATGTGTATACAATGCATAACTTTTACTTTCAGAAAAAATGACTTTTAAACCAAGAAAATAAACACCAGTGCCAAGGTGTAACATGTTTTACTCCACTTCACAAGTCTACTTTTCTTTCTACACTTGATTACATTAAGAAAATTCAGTAGGATGATACCCATTAATTATCCAAAATTTCCTGTGAAAATGTCAAACTACTGTGTTGCTTTTGGAGATGGACAACATCAACTATGATAGCCTTGTTGCTAGTTGGTGGAACATAGACCAAGAGTGCAGAGGGAAAAGGAACTAGAATAGGAAGGACAACAGAAACATAAAGTGTGAGAACAAGATCTAAGTCCTATGGGATTCTTGGCCTTAGCTGTACACAGGCTTTGAAAGTCTGTACTAGTGAATATGAGCTGTGTAGGGAAAAATGGTAGGTTGACAGGAAGACAACAGGCTAACCAAAGGAGTGTAATTTGTAATTCACATTGAGTAGTGTCCAGACTCAGGATGCAGGGAAAGGTACTGGTATATCTCAGCTTAGGAACACTCAGGACATGGCCATATGCAAAGGTAAAAGATACAGTGGAACTTTAGTTCCGAAGTGATCATTGTCAAACTACAAAATAGGTACTAATTATCTGACGACTCAGTGTAAAACTAAGAGGCCCCCTGCAACTGAGACTGTATGGATATCAAATATTTTTTCAAAAGACAGCCATGCCTTGAGAGATGTGCCTTAGTATCTAGATTGAAGTGGCAACACCTACGTGGTCAAATGGACACATAAGAGGGGCTTGACCAACTCTAAGAGTTTTGTAAAACTACATGTCAGCCCATGTGTTCAAAGTTTCCAGGAAGACATTCTGCTAGATTTGCTAGTTAGCTGAACATAGAGAATGAGAATAGTAATACTAGGAATACACGTCCACCTACAGACCAGAACTGGCTCAGAAACTTCATCCATTTTGCTAGAGGATCAATGCTGGGAATGCAGCGGGACTCCATCCTGTATAAACATAAACAAACCATATGAGAGAAGCACTAAGAATGACTATCTAGGAAACAGAGTGAAGCTGTACTTGTACTGTAGAAATAGGACAAAATGAGCCTTCCTGGGACCAAAAAGTGAAATGTAGTAAATAGAATATGGTAGGTGTACATACCCTGAGAGGCCCTTTCTCATTCTTTCTGAGTATGTTTTGTCTCCATAAATCTTCCTTGAAGCATTGTCAGTAATCACAACTATCACACACACACACACACACACACACACACACTCATTGCCTTTTTCTACTTTTCTATATTTTGGGATTCTGTGGTTAGTGTTTACAAAGTATCTTTGGTTATGCTTGACTGCAAAATTATAGTAGGGTTACCTGATGATCCCCTAGGATCTAGAGCCAACCTGCTGTTTGAATTCCCCATTCATTCAATGTCAGCTATTTCAATTTGAACAAGTTCCTTTTTCATGTAGCATGTTCATGTTCAACATGACTAGTAAATACTCAAACAATTTGGTAAGAATTAAATAAAACAAACACTTCTCCAAGTGTGCAGTAAAGAGTAAGTGATCTGTGAGTGGGTTATAAGTAATGTGAAATTAAGTAGAAAGCTATTACTGCTGAATGGCTGTTTGTTCGGAGTCCTGAACTATAATAATTCCTCAACGTATGTTGTCTGAATTCAATAGTAATGTGATAAGGGTAATGAATTAATTTAATATTTAACATGAAGAACCAGAGGTTTAAAAGGCCACATTACTGAAAGTCACACAGCAGGGCCAGAGATAAGGTGGAAGGACATTTCTGAGACTGGCACTTCCTTTCATTTTATTAGTGTATATTAATTGCATAAAGTAACAGGTTTCTTTGTGCAGTTTGCACTCATGTATATGGCATACTTTAATCATATTCACCCATCGATTACATTTTCTAATCCCTTGCTCCGCCTTTGCCCACATATCTAAGAATCCGCCTTTCACCTTCAAGCCATTTTTTAGTAACTTCTTCATATAACAGAAAACATACAGCATTCATTATTCATATCTGGCTTGTTTTGATTAACATGATGAGTTTTAGTAGAACCCATTTTCCCACAAACAACATAACTTCATTTGTTCTTTTTTTTTTAACTAAAAGATATTAAGACACAGATTGTAAACACAAAGGGTAATTAAGAACAGAGAGGTGATCAGGAAGAAAGAAGACATACCTGAAGGATTAATTTCAGTATAACCCTACATTGTGTTTATAAATCATATTTTTATTTATTTATCTTTTTATTTATTAAGAATTTAATTAAAATATAATTATATCATTTTTCCCATTTCCATCTTTTTGTCAGCCCTATCTCTGTTCCCTCCCTTCAACCCCATCCCTGTCTCACAACTCTCTTTCAAATTGGTGGCCTACTTTTTTATTCTTTTTAGCTATATCTGTGTATATATGTATATACATATATATATACATAATACATACATATATATATATACATACTACATATAATATATACATATTACCTATAGAGTCCATTTTGTCTGGCTAGGTGAATATGATCTCATGGCTTTGCACTTCATATTGATAACCAATTTGGGGCCTCATCCCTGAGAGAGAATAATTTTTTCCTCCCTGAGCAGTCATTATTTCCCTGGAGTTCTTCATCCTGTGGTAAGACTCAATGATATTTCCCCATCCCGCATTAGCATGTCTATCAATAGTATCATTGTTCAGATCTTGTTTAGTCAGCCATATTGTTGAGGGATCATGAATGTATTTTCCCTGTCATACTTAGGAAATTCAATCTCACAACAGACTTCCTGGTCCTCTGGCTACAACAATCTTTTTTCTCCCTCTTCCATGATGTTCTCTGAGCCTTAGATACCTTAATTGTGTTGTAAATGCATTTCTTGGATATCTGCATTACTGCTGGTTGTGATTTTGTTTTAGTCTCTACTTGCTGTAGAGATGTTGATTTGTTGAAGAGAGAGATCTACACTTATCTATGAGTATAAAGATAAGTTTTAGAATGTAGTTGGGAACTATGCCAGTCTTGTAAAGTAGCAACAGTAGGTTCTACTCTAAGATCCATGACCTTATTATCCCCAGGTATTTGGCTACATTTCTAGTACTAAGAATGAACTTCCTATTGAGTGGGATGTAAATCCAATTAGACAGTTGTTGGTTACCAGGAAAATATAATTGCACATTTAAGACTACCTTGCTATGCTGGTCATTGTTCAATTTCATAGGCATCATAACTGAATAGAACTATTGATTGCTTCCCTAACTTGGCTACTTCTATAGTATTTTCTTGTATTATGAATGTGAGATCACAGGAAGAAAGCTTACAGGTTTGGTCCTTCTCTAATCTTCTTAGTCCTGTGATTGAAGTACTCATTGGTTTCAGCAAACTAATAATAATAATAATAACAATAACAATAATAATAATAATAAATTACCTTCAACATCTAAGAGGCAACCAAGGGCAACAGAAGCAGCCTGTATTGTTTTGGGAGTCAATTGGACTAGCCAACATCTAAAATGGATGTTGCTCATGCCTGGTACTGGGGATTTTTGTTAGATGGGCTATGACTCTTAAATAAAGTAACATGACTTCATTCATTCATTCATTCATTAACTCATACATACATACATACATGATATGATTTTAGGTAAATATAAAATAGCATAATTCCTTGAGGCCTTATCCTTGGTGTTATTTGTCCTTCTTTCTTCGTCTTCTCCTTCTGTATTGATCTCCTTCCCCTCTCTATAGCAAGAGACTTACCTAGGTTGATTCCATCATCTGTTTTTTGTGAGTAGTGCTGCAATGGACATACATACATGTAGATATATTTAGTGTAAACTGACTTACTAAGCCATACCATACCACTCCTCTCCTCACTTCTTTATTTGACATTACCTCATTCCTCGTCCTAATGTCTTTATGAGTTGAGATGTTAGAGTTGAAAAAAACTACCATTACTCTTGTCTTTATTTTGAAGCAAAATGAGACAGGGAAAAGAGGTTTTTTCCTAGATCCTAATTAATTAAATTCCAAATATCAGATATGTGCTTTATAAACACAAGAATGGTTGAGCAAAACCAACTTGATAATTAACAATTAAACTGATTTCCATAAGCTCAATAATGCATTACTTAAGTGTGGATGTTTGGAGAACACTGAAATCATTATCAGGCTTTCTACAGCTGGATAAGTTTTTTCAATGTGTCTTCCTGTAAATAGTCATACCCACTCAACCTGTTTTGTCTCAGCATCATTGCCAATGGGAAAACAAGAATCAATGTATATTGTTGGTGGGAAGGAAGCATCACAACTACAAATTCAGGCTTTAGAGAACATGCCCCAACCTGACCTGGGATGATTGAAGCTCAGAGTAACATATTGCAGTGAGAATCTGGAATTCCATTCTGTGATTTGAGCACAATATGGGAACCAACATTTTCCTTCTCTTGAAGTTCTTCTCTACATGACTAAACAAGTGATCTGGGTGTGGTTGGAGTGATGATTTCTGGAGTTTGGAGCCAAGAGAGAAAAAGGTGTAGCATGGTAGCTTGGCTTTCTTACCTGCACATAAAGAAATAAGGGAGAGGTGCCAAACCCATGTACTCTTGCAAAACAATACATTGTAAATGTCTGTCTTATTTTAAGACCATTGCTTGTAGGCTACAGTAATGCCAGTACTTTCCTAAATTTAGTAAAACTAAACTTTTCTCTGAAATGTTATGGAAATTTATAATGGGAACTTCTTAAAGGAAATGTCTTTGGGTCAGCAAAAGTCATGTATTCTAAACATTTGTCTCAAGGAAAATTACTAGTAGTTCTTTTTTTCTATGTATCTTTGCTTTAGATTTTGATTTGATATTTTTAATCACAGAATTCTTTATAGCCCTATATCTAGGAAGGAGTAAGTTTTATATGTGGATGAGAAATCATATTACTCCTTTCCTGAGTTACCAATCCACAGTACAGCTCTGCCTTCTCCCCTTTCCTCTCAGTTTAAAATGGAACTTGGCAGTCTAACAGAAAACAGCAACTACATTAATCTCCTTAGAAAGCTTTTCACATTGCTTGAGTTGGAACTATGCTTTTCTCCAGCTGAGTAAGATGACTGTGGCTGGCCTTAAGTTGATCTATTTAATGCTGAGGTTCTTTCCATAACACATTGCAGCATGTACAGCCACAGCTAAGTCTCCAGTCTTCCCTAAAGAGCTCTCTTGAACCAAAGTCAGGGGGGACCTCCTCCAGCAGTTTCTAAGTTTCAACATTCATACAATCTTTAGAGTCTAAGAGCAGGTTATTAAAAGATATTTCTATTAGTCATGGACACTTACCTTTCAAGCACACAAAGAATATACCCTGCAGAATTTTGTCCAGCCAACTGCTGTTATAACATTAGATAAATGGCCACACTCTTGTTATCCACATAAATCAGCAGCATAGATTAGCAGCTTATGACAACAAAGAAATTTACTAGCTTTCTTAATATAAACCCATTTACCAATTTCTATCCAATATTCATCAACATTAACCTCAAAGAGTATTATATGACACCAAAGAAATAGATCCTATTTGTAATATCATTAAACAAGTATTTACCTGAGATTCTTGACCTAAAGGGTATTTTTTTCTAGATAGGTGCTTTGCTTTGAGGGTGAGTGATTACTTTCCAAGATGAGCATTAGCAGGGAGGATTTGCAAAGATATGTTTAGAGTTTTATTTTAATTGTGTAAAATACCAGTTTTCTAATTGGTACTTCCTGCTTGCCTCTACGGTAGTGTATCTCATTTGTCCTGCTGCCCCCAGATTGTCACAAATGCAATTAGACATGAGGTTCAAGATCAGACAAGAAATAGTGGCAAAGTCTTCACTCGATATACTTGGTCCTTGTGAATAAACTGTAGGTTGTGGCCTTTTCACTCGCAAATTTTCCAAGAGGATAAAATAATGTGTTATGTTTATATACATCATCTTGATGAAAAATAGCAGACCATAACACAGCTTAGATTTTTCCAAGATACATGAACTATTTCTGATTTGACAGTGGTTTCAATATGTTAGTTGTGTAACCTTAAGCAGTAACATAACCTCCCTAAGTTTAATTTTCTCCTCTTGAGAAGTATACTTTATAATAAATCCCGTCTGTCTAATACATCTATTATATATAACCCATGGCATAGTATGTTAGAAACAAGAAAATTTTCTAACTATTGGACAGATCAAACCTTTTATTTTAGATATAAGAAAAATGAAACTCAAACTTTTAATTTATTGGATGTTTCTTATTTACAATATCTCCTTCCCCAGGTTCCCCTCAAAACAAAAGAAAAGAAAAGAAAAGAAAAGAAAAGAAAAAGAAGAAAAAAAGAAAAAGAAAAGAAGAAAAAATAAAATAAAAAAACTAAAACAATCCCCTGTCCTCCCCCCTACCCCAGCTCACCATCCCATCCCCTCCTCCTTACTGGCCCTGGCATTCCCCTAACTGGGGCATAGAACCTTCACTGGGCCAAGGTCCTCTCCTCCCATTGATGACCAACTTGGCCATCCTCTGCTATATGTATGCTGCTGGAGCCATGAGTCCTCCCATGTGTACTCTTTGGTTGGAGTTTTAGTCCCTGGGAGCTCTGAGGGTACTAGTTAGTTCATATTGTTGTTCATCCTAAGGGGCTGCAAACCCTTCAGCTCCTTGGGTCCTTTCTCTAGCTCCTTCATTGGGGACCCTGTACTCAGTCCAATGGATGGCTGTGAGCCCCTACTTCTGTATTAGTCAAGTACTGTCAGAACCTCTCAGGAGACAGCTATCTCAGGCTCCTGTCATCCAGCACTTGTTGGCATCCACAATAGTGTCTAGATTTGATGATTGAATATTGGAAGGATTCCCAGGTGGAGCAGTCCTACGGAGCAAAGACTAAAGGAAAGACAATTCAGAAACTCAAACATTTTATTAGTGAAAACTGTAGCTTACAAAAGAATGATGAAACAGATGAATAAATTTAAACTTTAAATTTCTCAAAATGTACTTAAGTTTTAATTTAGCATATAATATACAGAGTATATTATATATACTCTGGCTTTGGGTTACATGAATAATCCCCATTCATCTGAATTTAATATCAGCAACCTGCTTAAAGTTTTAGCTCAAGAAATAAGACAGGAGAAAAAAATAGAAGCACTACATATAAAACATAAAATTCATCAACCCTATGTATAGATATCTGACAGAGAATTCAGAGAAATAAATAAAAGGATAAAAACATCTACACATAAAAATTAGTAGTTTTTCTTTGTACCAACAATAAATTTTACTAGAATGCAACAAGGAAAAATACTCTATTCACAATCAGTTAAAAAAAAATAAAAAGAGGCACGGTTGAGTTGACTCAGTGGGTAAAGGCACTTTGCTGCCAAGCCTGGTATACCCAAGTATGATTCCAGGAACCCCCATGGTGCGAGGAGAGAACCAATCCATGAGTTGTACTTGAATTTAAGATTTCTACCCTGTGTTGTAGCATGCTTGCATTCATGCGTGCATGAACCCACGCACATATATAGTCAGAAAATAAAATTATAAAAACCTACCAATGACTCTAAGCTAAAATATGGAACACAAGTACAGTGAAATCTTTGCAACACTGAAAGATTATATACATGGAAAGCAGAAGCATATCTGCAAAATTCTCATTATGCTAAACAGCTTACCTTGTAAAGTTCATACATACTGGGATTTATTTATTTTATTTTAAGAAAGTCAGAGTCTGCTTTATTGTCAATATCGTCAGACCAGACACAGTTCGGAAGTGATACTGATGCTGATACAACACCCACCATGAAAGTAAATTAAAGTCAAGGTCTCTGATGTGCCTTTAGTGACACAGTGCTTAACCAGTTATGTGATGCTGCCTGAAGCCCGCAGCCCACTTCATGTTCTTGAAATCCTCATCTTTCTTGATGGAGGCTTTCAGCTCCAGGATGGCCTTGGCAATCATTTTCTTCTCAAAAGCAGTGGTTTTGCTGATGTCCAACTTCTTCTCAGCTGGAGAAGTAGGTGTATTCTTTTTCTTTGAAAAAAAAAAAAAAGAAAGAACACTAGACAAGACTTTTTCCCTTATGGTTCATGGTGTCTACCAAGGGAGAAGACAAAACAGACCACAATCTAAGCCATGGGCTGGGTGACAGAACGTGTTCTAGCCTTGGCCTTCATAACTCCTGTCCCACACTCATGGATCCTTCCTGTAAACATGACCTGCTGATTGTGGGAAAAGCAAACCCCGAGGTACAGTGAGAGATCACTACCACGGGGGTGATTGCCTTCCCAGCATGGCCACCAGTGACAGGCATGTTAACTTAGCAGTTTTGAAATACTTTAGCTCTGCCACAACTATATCTGTTCTCATGATATCTAGGGTTGTCATCCAGAAGATATTGCTGAGGTTGTACACTCGCTATTCCTTGACAAATTCTTCTGTGACTGGGATGGTGAAAGTAGCCTAACTGGTAATTGTGCTGATAATCATGGCCTCCAGGCAGTGCTGGGCTCAGATTGTCAGTGTGGCCCCAATAGTGACACTGGCATTGAACAGGTCGTACACTGTCATGTCTCATTTCCTGGTGCTCCATCTAAAATCATTATATTTCAACCTTTTAGATAATCTGGAAGTTACTTGAAACAGAGGTTTCCTTTCATATTTGCTTTGATCTCAATGTTACTGAAATTTCTTGACACACCAGGCTTAGAACAATGTCACAGACTGTATGACATGAAAGATCAAGAGGCTCCACTAATGGACTGTTATTTAGGAGGAGCAAATGGGACTGCCCAGTCACTCCAGAAACTCCAAGTGTGGCTGCTTTAGCATTGTTCCTTGGCCAAAGTACTGAAACTGTGTCTTGTCTTAGAAGGTCATGTGGATAAGAGCAGATAGTATGACTACAACAGGCTTGCCACCAGCCAACAAATGCAGGAATAAGTAACTCAAATGATCTATTATTTATTATTTAAAAAGCAGATTCTAACTGTATAGTCCAGTCTAAGTAGAACTGTCTATGGAGCTCAGACTACCATGAAACTCTTTGTGTAGATGGTGGTAGCCCTGACTAGATAATTCTCTTTTATTCAGCTAAGTTCTAGGATTATAGGTGCATTCCATTATACCACACTTACATTGGTTCTGTTTGCAATGTCTTTGATGTATAGTCTATTCCGTTCTTTCATCAAGGGGCTACTACTGGCTTTCAGCCAAAAGCCCATGGAAGACAGTGATGAGATGCCATACAGATGTCAAATCAGAAGAGGATTCTCCTTTTTTACTTTCTTATGAATAATTGATTCCAACTACAAGAGCTATGTTCACTTACCTAATACTTACTTTGTAACTATCACAGTGTTATTCTCAAGAAGCTTTAATTTTAACAGGAAAGCTATACAACCATAAAAGGATTACAAAGTAACAAAGCAGTTAAAGAGAATATATCTGAAGGTGTGGTGGCATGTAGATTGGGCCTCCAAGAATGAGTAAAACTTGGTGAGTAAAGATATAGGAAAATGAAACAGCCATAATTAATTAATAGCAATAAATTAGCAAATGTATATGAAGGTGATCCAGAGGAAGAAGACATGGTGGTGCTCTGATCAAATATTTGGGAACAAGTGGCAGAGTACAAGGACAAAATGTCAGCCAGCTGGATCTGTAGTTTGTTCTATATATGTATAACATATATAGGTATGTATGTAATACATATATATACATATATATACATATATATGTATTACATATATCTAGTTTATATATCCACATATATATAATATGTGTGTGTGTGTTTGTGTGTGTACATATATCTAGTTTATATATCCACATATATATAATATGTGTGTGTGTGTGTGTGTGTGTCTAAGTATAATCAGCTTAGGCTACATAATGTTTCTTATATGTGTTTTCAGGAATGATTATTTGGTATTTGATAGGCAGTTGGTATGCTCTACCCCGGGGAAGAGGATTTGGCCCCATCTCAGCACAGTTATCTGGAGTTTTTGTGCCGGTTTGAACATGTTTATTAGTGTTATCATTATTCCATTCATGTTTACAAATGTTGTGTATGGATGTAGCTTCCAACATCCCTAGCAGATGCTGACAGAATCTCACATCCAACTTCCTGTATCACTGTCTTTTACAAGCTTTCTGCCTACCTGCCTCACAAAATGGTCCCTGGACCCTAGGTTCCAAAGTTGTGTTGTATATCTCAGTTGGGGCTATTGTTCACATCTCTGCATAGTGATTGTGGCTGTCTATAAAGGTTTCCATCTGTTGCAAAGAGAACTTTTCTTAATAAGGGTTGAGAGCTATACTTATCTGGAGTAAATAAGCAAATATTTAGAATGTAGTTAGGGACTGCGCTGAGTTAGTAAAGTGACAGTTGTAGGTATGTTGTTTTGGAAGACCCAAAATCATAATGTATCAATAGATTACAGATGCTGATTTATTTTATTAAGGACATCGGCTATGGGATTATGCAGTTCTAATTTTTTTATAGTTGAAAGATGTTGTGTAGTTCTAAAAGAAGAAACAATAAGAGAAATTTTACTATGAGATACACAGTCAAAGCCACTATCTATGATGAAAGTTCTGAGTTTTATTGTTATTTGAAGACAGTACAGCAATTGGCTACTTGGACTGAAGGCCCACTACTTCTGCCTTTTTTTCATTACCATAATGAAATATTTCAGGTAGTCAAAACTAATTACTTGTAACAAAAAGAATTGTTTGTTTCACTGTTTGAGATGCTGAAGATATGAACTGCATGGGGCATGTTCTGTTGAGGATTCCTTCTTGGAAGTATTGGCTCATGATACAGGACTACTGCAAGAATGCCTGTAGAAAGAAGAGATTACAGTTGGAAATCCAGAAAGACCTTGCACTCTCATGATCCCTTCCCAGATTTCATACTGAATTGACTGCTGATCTTCACTTTGATTCTACCTCTTGTAGAGTCAACGTCCCCACATTGCCATGCTGGATACTACTGGCATGTAACCATCTGGGAGAGGAACAACATTCAAGCCATATACTAAACCTATGTTCATAAACCTTTGCCAGATAAGGGACATGAAACCAATAAATAAGCAAAAAAAAGTTTATTTTGAAGATAGTAGCTCTGAAAGGGAAAGAAATACAATGAGGGGCATAGGAGGAGAGCATTTTTATACAAAATTAAAAGAAACCTCTCCTGTGCTATTTGTAATACTACCTCCCACCTCCTCCCCTTCCCCATTTGAGAATCATTGATATAAAGCAGGTGTTTCTACATCAAAAAAAAATTTGAAACACTTTTTTCACAACATTATAAATATGTGTCAAAACAGAAAAATAGCTGTTGCCATACAAGGACAAATGAGAGTGAGAAGCCTGAAATAATCAAATGTTTCAATTTTAGAAAATGGAAAATAAAAATATATCAGTATGAGAAAAAATTTAAAAGATGTGGGTGACACATCAGCAGACCTGTTGCTGCGTATACCAAAACCAATAGAAGCTCACTCAAGCTTTACTGTTTTAGTATAGGTTTTTGTTTTGGTTGCTGCTGTTGTTGGTTTGGTTTGAGACAAGGTCTCACTGTGTAGCACTGACTCCTTCAGAACATGTATATAAGCCAGGCTGGCTTCAAACTCCCAGAGATCCACCTGCTCTTGGTCTATGAATGTTAGGATTAAAGGCATGAGTCACCATGCTCTCTTCCAAAGCCTTAAAAGGGCAAGATTTGAGAAGTGAAAGGAGGGATTGCTTTAGACACAAAGGCCATGATGCTTTCATAGTTATACAACACACATTGAAAGCCCACTTGAAGTTATGTTAAATTAAAAAAAAATGTATACTGTTTAGAACCACAATGGACTAAAAATCACCAGGAGACTTTGGGGTTTTTGTTTGTTTGTTTGTTTGTTTGTTTGTTTTGGTTTTTGTTTTCCAAGACAGAACCATTATTCTTAGAATCATCATTAGTATAAAGAAGGGAATAAAACACAATCAGATGAGAAGAGAAAAAACAAAATTATTACATGCCTGTCATGTCCTAAGAATTCTGCTGGGTAGTTTCACAGTTATTTCATTCAAGGCTAGGAAATCTTGTAGATGAGAAACATGAAAATCAGGAGCATACAAAAGAGCACAAGACAAAAAAAGGTGCATATCTGTTGGTGTTAATTTTCTTATATTTTATTTCTAGTTGAAATATTTGTTCAACAGATTTTTTATTGAGCCCTAAAAAGAACCCTAAGAATACACTATTGATCACGCAACCATCTCTCTGGCAGTTTAGGGTTTATGTGGTAGGCAGAACAATGTATCTATATTCAAATGTGGGCTAGAGGACATGGTGTGAAATAAGGGAGAGCAAGCCTGAGAGCACATGGCCAGATTAATGATGCAATGCAAGCAACCCTATAAGGGTGAAGCAAGCAAGTCCTTTGAGACTGGTAACATTTTCAAAATCTGAGTAAAGGGGAGAAGTGAGATGCAGCTCTCTGCCAAAACTGCATTATAAGCAGATGGGTGGAACAGCATGTACCTAAATACAGGATGCAGAATGGAGCTTGGTGTCTTCAAGAAATAAGATGGAGGTGTGGTCTGGAAGCCGGAGTTGAGTAGTTTGTAAGCAACGTTTCCTACAGTGTCAGCAGTTCAATGGTAATTAAATCAAGGGATTCAAATGTTTAAAATATAAACATGATGGAAAATAGAGATTAAATAAATAGTCACAGCTATAAAGGCAAAGTTGGTAGAAGCTGGTGACAGTAAGAACAGAGGCTTTCAGGAAGGAAGCAGAAATAATTATGTCAAATGTACCCAAGAGAGAGAATGAAGACCCAGGGACATTCACTGAATTGTTTAACATGGAAATCCAGACTTAGACTTAATTTGCCAACAGTTCAATAAAATCTATCTTTGTCAGCAAACTGTGATATACAATTGAATGTTCAAGGGCAAAAGAAATAGATTTTGTGTAATACAAAAATCTTTGAAAAGTAATTCAAAATTTATCATGAACTTGAATGTATACAATACTTGGTTGATTTGAGCTAGATCTGCCTCAAAGCTCCCTCTATACGGATCAACTTTTATAGTATTAGAAAGGTTCTGTGAAAGCTGGCTTGCTAGGGAATCAATCAGTGCCCATCTCTAGTAGTCTTACTCAGCTGTGATGCCTGTGAACCACAATGACAACCAGGAAGGCAAGGTGTCACTGAAGATGCAATAGAAATAATAATACACTGTTGGTAACTGACAGTTATCTAATTGGACTTAAGACCCACTCTACAAGAGGGAACTCATGCCTGGTCATGGAAACCTAGTCATTGACCCATGGCTAGTAAAGCAATGGATTTTAGAGCAGAACCTACAACTACTACTTTAAATCTTTACTTTACTCTAAATACTTAGCCTTGAAACCATAGATGTGTGTAGCTCTTACCTTTCATCAAAGAGTTTTCTTTTTGTAGCAGAGGGAAACCACCACAGAAGGCCATAATTGCTCAAAATGCAGAGAACAAGTGATTCTCAGTGCTCATCTCTAGTAGATAAATTGTCAACACAGCCCTTATATCTAAGGCTCAGGCAACACCTTGGAAGAGGTGGGAGAAAGACTGCAAGAGGACCAGCGAATTTACTGTAAGATCGTATCTTCTGACTAAGACAGGGAAGCTACTGTACCTCAGCAGTCCCTACTGCTTCTGTAAGTTTGAGACTAGTGGTCAAGCTATATTGAAATGCTTACCTCCTGAGCTTAAGGAGCTTCCCTGCAAGGCAGTGTTTCACTTCCCCTTAGAATATCCTGTTGTTTCACCTCCTTTGATATTCTGTGTTTTCCTGGTCCTTCTTGCCCAAGAGGAAAACTGACATAGCCCCAATGGCTGTCCGGTTTCATTTTGTTATAATATTATCTTAATAGACTTCCTAGAATAACATGGATATTGCCACACAATGATGAGGTTCTCTATACATCTGTAAAATTCAGCTTCATTATTTTCTTTTGTCTCAGTTACTAGGAGAATTGTAAAATTCACCTGAGATTTCTAGAAATTTTGCCTTTTGTGGTAGAGAATAATTTGACTACAATTTGACATCTATAAAAGATATTTGGTTTTCTGTTTTCCACATCCTTTGTTAGACGTTTTAATTCAACATTATTAATATTATATACTTGAACTCTTTCATTATTAAAAGACAAATACTCCTTGACTCAACTCTTTTAAAGTCTCTTCTCATGTCCCATTTCAGTTTACTTATGTGATGATATTTACTTATTCTGTTCTTACTGGAGACAGATTTATCAGTAAAGAAAATTCATAACTCCTCTGCAGATTGCTGGCTTTGTCTATTTTACTAATTTAAAATGTTTACCTTAGCTCAATTTATTTGTTTCAAGTGTTATTTTTAATGAGATTAATATATTCACATCAACTAATCTCTATTCTTTAAGTCTAAACACCTTTAGTATTCAGTATTATTAAACAAATCTTATTATCAGTAGATAATTAAATTCATTTAGTGTTAACAGGATTTGAATGGTTTGGCACTTATATACGGACTTCAGCCTAATATAATGTTCACTATATTGGTAGAGAATCACTGTAGTCTGTGTATTATTCTATACTTCGGATCAGTTTTGTATTGATAATGAAGATTTTTTTTTTCTAATTTTCATTTCACTCACATTTTTATCTCGGATATTCCCATTCCTGTTTTTGATATATTTAAATAATAGCAGAAGTGTGTGTGTGTGTGTGTGTGTGTGTGTATTTTCTCTCTTCCTTGATAATTTATTATATGTACATATACTTGACAATTCTACTGTAATGGGTTTCATGTTTCTTAATAGAGTCCTTTAATCTCTGATGCCAATCAAATAACAAGCAGCCATTTTGATTTGACCCATTCACACACTCATAATATAATACACAGGAAGAATTTCACTTGTAGAACATTTAAAAAATTATCTCTCATAAGTAAGTCTCAGTTTATATCATTTAGTAATGACTCCCTGATAGAAATTAAGCCAATATATTATTTTTTTTTGTTTTCTATTTGTTTCTTTTTAAGACAGTCACATTATATAGCTCTTCCTGGCCTTGCATTTGCATCAAGACTCTTACCTTAGCCTCCTGAAAATGTAGGGCTCTTCTAAATCAATGGGCATTTTCGCAATGATTGTGAATTATTCATGGACCTAAGATTTGTGACACTCGTGGCCGTGAAAGATTGACATGGAGCAGTGGCTTCACTTTTATTGTCTTATGTCAATGAAGATAAATGACATGAACTCTCATGGGAGCATGTATCACAGAATCTAGCTTGATGAGGAATTACTATAGAACAGAGAAAAATTGAAAAGTGAGAAATTAAAGAGATGTAAGAGAAACTTCTGAGACAAGGAGTAATTTCTAAGAGAGGAAAAGCCATAGAATTATCTTTGCTTAGCATTTTATAAGCAACAGCACAAACTATTCAAAGACCAAGATAAATTCTTTTGAGATTGCTTAATTCTCTGAGTTCTCATTGGCAAAGACAATAAGGAGCCCACACACTCTCTGCATGTCTCCCTGGCCCATCCAGGAAGGTGATACTATGCTGCTTGTATGCAGCCAACTCAGTTAGGGGTGGCTAAGATCTTCTACCGCTAACTCTAGCATAGTGAGAGACCTAAGTAACTCCTAGCTAATAGTCACTCAAACTGTGTTATGGATTTCCAACTTTGCAGGTGTCTTGTTAACTGTTACTTATACTAAGTTCTCTGGTTTTGTTAGTTGACCTTGACTCTCTGCTGGCCATTGGTTACTGACTGGTGTTGCTGACATCTTCATAGAAGATGCCCCAAGTTTGTTAGTTATGTTAGATGCCATTTCTTCTTACAGATACCTGTTGTTTTCTTGCCTAGCTATTTGTCTGAGGAGCGAGCGATCTGGTGTATCTCTACAAAACTGAAAGCAAACTCATTAGAAATCATTCTTCCTTATAAACTAGTTTGTTACAGTTAGGTGCATTTTATAAGCAATATAATAAAAGCAAGGATGTGTAATAAGCAACAGTGTCTAGCATGTGTTTATCAAAATGGAAAGGTATTGTGGAAGCTAGCCAGTCATTCCATCATCTCTAGTCACTGGCCTTGCTTCTTAAAGACTGTTTTTTAGCAGGCACATGTTTCTATCACATACCTAACCACAAACATCTTTGTCTCTTATTGTTAGTGCTTTTGGCACCACTGTTTTAACCCTTAAGGGGTTTGTCCTTTAATATCTACTCCAGTGTAACATATGTAGGTGTTGCATGACACTAGTCCTGGGGAGACATGAACAAACATCTATTCACCCTACATCAGGAACCAAAGACAGACCCAAAACCAACTGTGACTAATAAGTTCATTTGAGGGATGAGCTACAGGAGGAGAAATGACTTAAAGACAGCTGCATCACTAAGAGCTCACCATAGTATAGATGGTGGCACACAAAAGCTGGAAACATGAAGCTCTATGCACAGTTTCAGGGAGCTTGAAAGTTTGTTAAGTGCCTCCTGTAGGTGGTTCAGGAAGTCTGAGCCTCTTCAAGGCAGCATAGCTGGTCTTCTATTTTAAGATAGTTTGGGTGGTCTCTATCTCTGACTCCTTCAGGCAGCTTGACCCATCTGTTCCTCTTCCAGGCAGCTTGGCTTTTCTGAGTCTCTCAGCAGTCCTTACTGTTTTAGGGAGGAAGGAAGGTGTCTAATGCATTTTGTCAGTTTCAGGGGCTTCCTGAGCATTTTGAGTGGTTTGCTACTTGAGTTTGAACCAGCTTCATTAAAGTATAGAATGTTTCCTCTCCCATGAAGAGATCCTGAATCTTAACAAGCTTCTCTCCAAGATGGATTGTTTTATTGTGGAGGAACTGCTACACAATGGTGACCAAATTGTAGTTTTCATTGTGGGCCTTACACAGTCTGCCTACTATGAACTAACACCTGCCTTTCCACATACCGAATTACACTCATCAGCCTCCATAATCAGCAAATAGCTGTACTCTTAGCATCAAAATAATCTGCATATATAGAATACTATTCTTACTTCCAGGTAAATTCCCAACTCTATGATGAACTTTTGTTCTTGTCTTATTCATGTGAAGTTTTTAAATACCACACCATACCATTTTGGAATTTTAGATTTTATTTATTTAAATAGATTGCATTTTGCTAGTTTACTGCTACTCTAAGTAAAATACACATGAAGAAAATACAAACACACAATTCACAGAAGAAATATCTGAAGATACGTCCCACACTTTATGAAAGGAAGTACTTCAGTACTGCAGAACCTTCACTGTCCTAAACATTCTCACTTTATTTCTTGAAAACAGCTGAGTTACATTCTTGTAAAAACGTGTGTGTACAAATACAAGTGTGGCATCTATTCCTTTATGTTTTATTTCTATATATTGTATTTCAAAAATGTGTTCTGCTTCTTATATCCAGCAGAATCTATGCCATACTTTCTGCTGGGGGTATCTTTGAATGGTTTATGTCTTATTTGCAAGTATTACTTTGGATAGTACTAGATATATACTATATAAAATGTAGTGACTGCCACAGACCCTACACGATAGTGGATTGTCCTGGACTGGAGATGAACTGGACTTGTGAAATTAAGTGGGTGGGGAGCAAAGAGAAACGACACCAAGTAGATGTATCAAGGTGTACTTTACTTAGGGTGCAGTGTGTTTATATAGTAAAAGGCAAATGAAACCACAACAATCAGACTTTTAACATAAACAAGATAGCAGACACAGTGTCGTGTAAACTCTGTTTACAGCAGAAACTTTAAGTGTGAGTTCTGGCAGAAATTAGCTGAGTACAAGTCCCTTGATCTCCAGTGCTGCAGTGTCAGCATTTAGCACCACAGGTGGGTGACCCCCCTACCCCAGGGCCTGTCATGGCATTCTTTCCCTTTCAGAAACAGCGTCAGAGGGGAGGGAGACCACAATAAAATATATAAAATACAAAATAGTAATTATATTCTCTGAGCAAAATTATAAGGGTTAACATCAATATATTGACTTTTGACCTTTTACATTCCTTATATAAGTTCTCAGATCTTTGTAATTGTTTTGAGCATTCCAGCTTTTCTTTACACTTTGGAAAAACATCCAGCCACTTATGAGACATAATATCATTAACAAACTAACACTCAATAAGCCTACCCATGATGTTTTTGTTTTGTTTTTTTT
>NW_022196906.1:71322440-71333589 GCF_008632895.1 Mastomys coucha | reverse complement strand
CTAATGTCATGAAGATAGCAGTTGTTTGGCATGAAAGAAATAGTGCTATGTAGCATTATCTTAATAAAAAATAGTTGATTGTGTGGGCAATCTGAGGAAGTGTACTAGGTTTTTAAACATTCTCTTAAAGGCAGTTTAAGCAAACAGGCTGACTACCCAGCAAGATAGCATTTGGAAGGTCCAACAAAAGTTCCTATCTCTTAAAATACAAGGGATATTTCCATGATATTGTATCACCACAATCCATCCCCATGCCTCCCCTAAGCTTCTCCTCACAATATCTTCTGGGAACAAGAAACCACCATCTCAAACACAGCACTTTCACTACCTATACCTCTCTAACTTCCCCCTCAGTATGTTCAACAGTTTGTTTTTTATTATCTTTGATGAAGTTCAGCATGTAGAAAAGTATGCAACGTCATCCCCTTATTCTTCTTTTTAAAACTTACCTATAGTGTATATGTGCATGTAGGATGTGCACTAGCATGTGCACACACGCAGACATGCATGCACACGCACCCTGTATGCCAAATGTGTTAGGACATTTATCTAATTTACTCTAAAGGTTTTGTCTTTTTCTCTTTGGCTCTTATTGATACATGCTCCAGGCAGTCTTTTAATCGATCATATATGTTCAAATACGAACACCTACACTGTTACTTCCTCTAATCTCTCTGGTCTTTGGCAAAGGCTTACAGAAACTTATAAAAACTATAAAGTAACTCATGTCAATAAGAGTTAAAATACAAATTGAGGAAAACATGATGATACATTTCTATAATATGATGTATATACTATATGTACACACATGTCACTAAGTCTTTTAAGCTACATATGACAAGTCAGAAAACCTAGTATGTTGAATTTATGAGGATAAAATGACAGAATATTCAGGAAATATTTCAGAAATATATGACATGACACATAGAAGAAACAGCCATGCACTCTAGAAACATATTTCTCCAGTTCAAACTCTTCATTAGCTTTGCTTTCCTATGACTTTGGGCAATTTCTAGAACTTTATTAGGGCAATATGCTAATGCGCAGAACAGGTGACACAGTTATCTCCATGTTTAATGGATTAAACATTTTAAGTAAATTTTAGTAAATATTAAATGGCTTAGAAATGTCTGGTAGCAAGAAAATAATACATTAATGGAGATCAAAAAGAATAATTATAAAAAGTGCTAACTGAATTCTTAATATGTCCCAATACTCTAATAAGTATTCTACTTACTATCTTACTTGATCTTCAGAGGGATATTATAAGGACAAGTGATTAATTTAAAAATGAGGCTATCAACTTTACTGTACTATATGGAAAAAAGCTTCTTAAAAATTGCCAGCTGCTATGAAAAGCCATACGTAGGCTGTGCCTGAGGTGCCAGAAAGAAGAATTTGACTTTGATCCATGCATAGCTTAAGGATTCACTAGAGATAATATAATATTAATAAAAATATTTTAAAAAATTTAATCTAGTAATGTTCAGAATGAAAAGAAATATACAAAGAAGGTAAGAAAGACAGGAATCATTTAAGTTGAAGAAGCTTGACTCTGCCTATAGCTCTATCTTGATGAGAACACATTTTGATGAACCTAAAGGTATTGTATGTTATCTGAATGTCCTACATTCCTAGCTTAATATAATTTGTGAGTATGCATGTGTGTGGGGTGTTGTGAGTATGTCTTTATATTTCTGTGTATCTTCAGTAAAGTCAGTGGTTCATGTCTTACACCTCTCAGCCTACTCTAGTAAACTATCACATACTAGATGTATTAAGAGGAATTATTTGTTCAAGACCAATGTTAATTGATTTAATTGCTGGTGAAAGCCCTGTCTACAGAGATTCCTTACCCCTGTGTTGTCCTAGTACAATAAAAGTGTTCCATTACGTTCCTCTTCTTGAGTTGGGGGGCAACAGATCCAGTGGGTTGGGGCTCCATTCTTATGATGCCATTTAAGTTAAATCACTTCCTGATAGGAGATAAATCTGATGTCACATTAGGGACCAAGCTTTATGATACAAATTTTGTGGGGATCCAGTGCAGTTCCTTAATTCAAGATGACTTGATAGTAACTGAACTCAATGTAAATGTCTTTAAGTAGCTCAAAGGGAAAAGAAAAAGTAAAGTACTTTTAAGCATGGCATGTTATTCCTAAGCTAGCTACTCTTTATACCTTAGAGGGAAGGTTTTTCAGTATGCATAGGGGAAATCAAATTCCTGACACAATGGTTAAGATGAAGGTAGAAAAATAATTTTCTCACATTTTTTTGACCCAATTTCCTTCAGTTGTAATTCTAAAGATACAAGAATGAGAGAATGAAGAACAACTTGAGAGTACTGCTCTAAGAAATGGAGAAGGACATCAGAGGGTGGTAGATGAATTTTAACTTTAATGACAATAATGATTGACTTTGATGCAGGAATTACTGTTTGTTATTATACTGTTTGTATAATAACAAACATCTCATCTAATCTTTCTACTACATTAATATATGGCACTCTAAGTTTTCATAATTTGGAGAAATTAAATAACTTCCTTAAGGTCAATATGAATAGTAGGCTCAGTTGAATCCTAGAATCAATAATATACAGATTGCACCAGACAAAAGGAGCATTGCAGCAAGCAAGAATGATGGGAACTGGAATGGGTAGATAGGAAAGACACAGTACAGTGACATCAATATTGGCCATTATCTATAAGGTCAGTAAGGATCATTAGTGTCACTAACAAACCCAAGAGGTAACTCTTGGGAACCATGCTCTCAATGGAAGTAACACAATAAGATATATTGGTATTTACGGGTCTTAGAGGAACAACTCAGCAAGCCATTTGGAGTTAGAGGAACTCTCTTCAGATAAATAGTCATGAATCACACTAGGTTGAAGTCATTTAATTATCTTGTTCCTTTGCCAGCTGGTTGTGCCTCATGAATCTGCCTTCACAAATGTAATAACCTAAGTCAATAGCTTACAAATATCAGTAATCCTTAGAATATTTTGATCAAATTAGATAAGTATAGTTTGATAAGTAGAGAACATACAGTGAAATTTACACAGCTCGTATAAGCTCACTCTGATGGTTCTCTTTCCATGAAAGAATATCTTTGTAATCAACTATGTCAAAGTTTCAGTAATATAAAAATGAAAATACTTTTTCTACCTAAGAAATATATTTTAATATCTTAAATGAACTTTACACAGTGTATTAACTATTGAGCTATATGAATCTGATTAAATGAATTACACATGAAAATTTGTTTCTATTAGTGATCACTAAAAATAGTACATGTATATTTTTCTATTTATATTTTTAACATTATAATTTAATGTTATATAAAAGATATAGTTAGAATAACAACACATATTTTTCTTCACACAGCTAATGATATTAACATGGAAATTCAAGACATCCTGTAAAATGTCTGCATAACATGACAACACCTTTAAAAATGCTTCCTTTGGGGGCTGGAGAAATTGTTCTCCCAGAGGACTGGGTTCAATTCCCAGCACCCACAAGGCAGCTCACAATTCTCTGTAACTCCAGTGGCAGGTGATCCAACACCCTCCTACAGACATACAATGTACGCAAAACATCAATTCACATAAAATACAGAATAAATTTAAAATATTTCTTTTATTTTTGAAAGTTATAATATAATTAAGTCATTCTCCCTTTCCTTTTCTCCCTCTAAACCCTTCCATCTACCCCTGCTTGTTCTCTTTCAAATTCATGTCATCTTTACTTTTTTAATTGTTATGTACACACACACACACACACACACACACACACACACACACACACACACAAATACAACTCTCTCAGTATGTATTAGACTGTATGTATGTGCATTTTCAGGACTGACCATTTATTATTGGACAACCAATCTGTGTGCCATTCCTTGAATAAGAATATTTCTTCACTCTCTCATTCCATACTAGTATGCAGTGTTTTGTGTAAGGTTGAGATGGACTGGGTCCCCTATCCCAGTTCAGGTGAGCATATCTGCCATTGTTGTCTTTGTTTGGCATGTGTTTAGACAGTTGTGTTGGTGAAATGTAATTATACAACCTTTAACATCCTGAGGAGACACAATATCATAGCAAACTTTGTGTCCTTTGTCTTTTGTAATTTTTTCTCTCTTCTTGTGCAATGATTCCTGACACATAGGCTCAGGTATACTGTCGATACATCAGTTGGAACTGGTCTCTATAACTCTGCATTTTGACTGGTTGTGGTTTCTGTTTTGATATTAGTCTGTTGCAGAGAGAGGTTTTTTTGGATGGTGGATGAGAACTACACTTATCTGTGGGTATACAGAAAAATATCTAGAGTGTAATTTGGGATTATGCTGGTTTAGTAAGCTTGTGATTGTATTTTCCCCTCCAAGACCCATGATTTTCCTATCATATCAGTGGCCTTTGGATCTAAATTATGTTCTAATAAACCACATCATAATAACAAATAGCAATGTGACCTGCAGTTCATCTAAAATTTCAGTAATTAATTGCTAATAACTGAATTTAGCTTCAGAAATGTCCTATAGGAAATATTTAAAAATAACTGCCAAGGAACACAAATATTTAATTGAACAAATGATATTATATGGTCCATTAGACTTTTTAAAAACATTTGCTAATTACATTCTTTTATTATTGGTTTAAAATAATTGCATAATGCTACGCATCAAACTACATTAAAATGCAATGAAAATAATGTGTGAGTATATTGAGTAATCTGGTTGAGTTTACACACATACGCACACACACATACAACACACACACAAACACACAAACACACATGGGCTTTCTGAACATAATCTTTCCTCTGTTTCAGTGTCTTCCACAAGGATAATTGGATCAATAAAGTCAGTAGTTCCAGCTGACATATCTGTGAGGTTTGCTACAAGTTTTCAGAGTTCACATGCAAAAGAAAGCAAGGACTAGACAAGCCTTTTGATTAAAACTAATAAAAAAATTGAAAATCTATTTTTATGTGACCGTTTCCTAGACGACAGTATAGAAGACCCTGTAGTAAATATTCCTGGGCTGTTTTCTGCTCAAGTCTGTCACACTGTTCTCCTTTCATGTTTAATTCATATGAATTTCATTTCAGTACTAAAGTTTTCTTCTTAATGTCAAGTAAATCTAAATAGGTATTGCATGAAAACTGGGAAAAGGTGATATCTTATGATCCTTTTACATCATAAGGCTTCCTAGCTTTTTAGCCATTAACTTACTGTGACTCATCAAAAGACCAAAGACCATTAACATTTCAATATATCAAATATTTTATGATGGTCTTGTAATGAAATCACTGACGAGGTTTTACCTCATGAAGCTTCCATAAGTGAAATATTCCAAAAATCCAACAGGTTACAAACATCAATAAGCATTAGACTATAATTATCAAATGAGATCTTAAGTATCACTTTGATACATCAAGTGCATATAATAAGAGAGCCCTGATCAAACAAAGGCAGTGTGAACTAAAATAATTTATCATATTTTAACTAAAGAAACTAAGATAAATATTTTCTTCAAGGGATTTGAGAGAAATTAATTAACTTATGAAAAGAAAATGTACCCTTTTTCACAGTAATGTGTTCTTTTTAATGCTAATTTCTTCATGTTCTTTGACTTTTTAATTTAATATTCACATTGCTTAAGCAATTAGCAATTAGATGAAATTAGTTTGTTATATGCATTGTATACATCATACAAACATGTATCTTTATACAAAGAGAATAAATTAGTTAATGGAGACTGGAAGCATTTAATTAGAATACCAAAATAAATTCAAAAATTAAAATCAAAATTTGTAAATTTTGAAACATTTAAACCCACTACAGTTGATTTGTTTTCCTGATATTGGGTTTCCATTTTTCTTAGTTAATTTCTCGTATGTGTTTGTAAATGTCATATTACTTTCTCTGTTAGATGTCATTTGAATGTTCATAAAATTTACTGAACTGTGTATTTGAAAAATATACCACCCTCATTTAATAGTAATGCATTATTATCAATGCAGTTGTAATTAACATTGCAAAATTGATGATATTATGTGACCACTCCCACATAAAGCTTATATAAAAATAATATGGAAAATATGTTTATTTTTTAATGTTTTATTAAAAGATGTCCCACTATGCCACAGGGACACGTACTCTACTATGTCCATAGCAACCTTATTTGTGATAGCCAGAAGCTGGAAACAACCCAGATGTCCTACAGCAGAAGACTGGATACGGAAAATGTGCTTCATTTATACAATGGAGTACTACTCCGCTATTAAGAACAAGGACATCCTGAGTTCTGCAGGCAAGTGAATGGAACTAGAAAATGTCAATCTGAGTGTGGTAACTCGGACCCCAAAGGACATGCATGGAATGTACACACTAATAAGTGGATATTAGTCACAAAAAAAAAGTCAGAATACCCAAGGTACAGTCTACAGAACTCAAAAAGTTCAACAAGCTGAAGGGCCCAAGTGAGGACGCCTCAATCCCACTTGGGAGGGAGAAAAAAAGCAACGGTAGGGAGTAGGGAAGGAGGGTCCTGGGAGGCAAAAGGCACAGGGAGTCAGGAAGAGGGGAACATGATCTGGTATTGGGTCGGGGAAAAGGACTAAGCCCTGAGGGCCAGCAGAAAGAACTGGAAACAGGCAACCTAGGGAGGTAAGAGGGTGTGGGACCCCCCCCCCCCCAGAGTGTAACAGAGACCTGGGAAGTGAGAGACTCTCAGGACTCAACAGGTAGGACCCTAGATGAAATGCCCTACAGTGGAGAGAGGGAACTTGTAAAGATCACCTCCAGCAGAAAGACAGGGCATCAACTGAGGGATGGGGTTGCCATCCCACAGTCACAACTCTGACCCATAATTGTTCCTGTTTGAAAGAACTGCAGGGGTAGAAATGGAGAGGAGCCTGAGGAAAAGAAGGTCCAGTGACAGGCCCAATGTGGAACCCAGCTCAAAGAGAGAGTCTAAGGCCTGACACTATTACTGAGGCTATGGAGTGATCACAAAAAGGGACCTATCATGACTGCCTTCTGAAAGACCCAACAAGCAGCTGAAAGAGTCAGATGTAGGTATTCGCACCCAACCAATAGACAAAAGCTGCTGATCCCTGTGGTTAAATTGGGGAAAAGCGGAAAGAAGCTGAGAAAGAGGGCAACACTCTAGGAGGACCAGCAATCTCAATTAAACTGGATCACGGAAATCTCTCAGACACTGGACCACCATACACCAGCTGATATGATACCCCAACACACATAAAGCAGAGGACTGCTGGGTCTGGGTTCAGTCAGAGATGATACACCTAACCTTCAAGAGGCTGGAGGCCCCAGGGAATTTCGAGGTATGGTGGGATAGGAGTGAGGACACCCTCGGGGAGAGAGTGGGACAGGGAAGAAGTATGGGATATGGAACAGTTGGAGGGAGTACTGGGAGGGGAATAAAATCTGGAGTGTAAAGTAAATAAATTAATTAATTAAAAAAGATTAAAGTAAAAAAATGAAAAAAGAAAGAAAAAGAAAACATGTGAATCCCTCTTCCCCCAAGCTACTTTCAAGTTCTGGAAATAATAATGTATATAGCACAGACATGCTATGCTTTCTCAGAACTCAAACGCTTTACTCTCCAGGGCACCGTATTGTTAGTCATAGCTTCCATTCTTCAGCTCAGGCAAACTCCCAAAGAGAGAAAATAACTCCCTATTAGCTCTTGAAAAATAATAACTTCCTCTTCTTTCCATTTATAAAATGGGAATAATAATACCTACTCAAGGTTATTATAAATAGGAAAAGAAATAATGCATGTAAAAGTATATTATCAACCATAAGGTGAAATGAAATACATGATAGTATTAGTACCTAGTAGCTGACCATACTTTAAAAAAGAGCTAGGCCAAAAGAAGATGGAAATAACAGAGAAATTTGAGTTTTAAGAACTAGATATTACCAGGGCTGGGCAATGTGAGAAAGAAGTGGTAGAGAAGGTGAGTATTATTATGCACAAAACTATGAAAACAAATATAAGCAAAATGAAATCTTGCAGAAACCTTCTAAAATCACAAGTTTTTTGTAAATTCGCCTGTTATCTAGACTTAAATTAATGCTATGGAAGCTTAAAATGATTTTGTGTTATAACTGGAATTATATTTTAACCTAATGTTAGACTTAAAGTAATTAATCACAAATTTTTTTCATTTACCTACACCAATACAAATTACTACTTAAATTACCTTTCTTTCAGAAAGAGTTTTTTTTTTAAGTGCATACATTTTAACTCTGAAAGGCTTAAGATACTTTTGGCAATAAAAAAATTCTCATCCTCCAAGTATTTTTACTCTAAAAGATAAATCTGTGAGTTCCATTTTGTACATGACTAAAACTCTGTGCAAGGAGTGAATTATTATCACAATATTGAAGAACTTTTATTCTCTGTCTCAAGACTGAAGTCATTTTAAATTTTACTGTAATGACAGGGTTTCCTTATTATTTTTTGAATTAATATTCACAAAATTTTTATTTGAATGATGAATATTTATTCCTCCTACTTTGATACACTATAGCATCCTAGTTAATTAAAAATACATTGACTACTTTTTTGTCCATAAAACAAATTAGATACAAATCCTAATAAAACTTGTACTCCCCACACGGTGACTTTCAGGTCAAGCAATATCCTTTTAGATCTCTTGCCAGCATGGAAGGTCGTTGTACTCCATTTAGAAAATGAATCATGGGATAAAAATACTAATTTATTATGCTGAGTTAATACAAATTTTCAAAACAGCATATTGCATATAAGACTTTTTCCATGATGTCCTAAGACCATATAATTACAAATTGTGTCTGGGCGAGTCTGCAGAGTCTATTTTGACAGTTTATATGCATAGAGCAGGGTAAAGTGAAAAGATAAAGAAGCCTAAGGTATTTTATGAATAACTTTTAAATATTATTTTTAAAGCTACTTTCAAGTTTTTCTTGTGAAGAAAGAAAGCATGCCGATTAGAATACAGTTGCTTTAGATGATCCTTTCTTGCATGACTGAATTTAGACTACTGCTGTCATGATATAGAAGTTCAAGATGATCAAAAACTGAAAAATTCTTCACTACTGTTTCTCTTAGAGCCTCCTAGTAAGTAGAAGAGATACACGGTTGCACTGGGGCACTTGCCTTTTTATTTTGTTATCAGAAACCAAAAGACTAAAGGAATACTATGACGCTGTGGTTCATCAGTAATTCCTATTGTTAATGGTACATGATAAGCCTAATACAAAACTCTGTGAACCAAACAAAGAAACAGAGAACAAAGACATGTGCCTGGGACTGAGTACTCTGCGGGAATAAAGCTTTTATTTGAAGAGAATTTGCTTTTTTTTTTTTTCCATCCTTCAAGCAAAAATAAATAAATAAATAAATAAATAAATAAATAAATAAATAAATTTCATGGTGAATAATTCTGTTGATAAAGTTGATCAAACATGTAACTACTACATTAGCTAGCAGTTTTTTTTACTTTTGCTTTTTGGCTAAGAAATTATTAAATCTCAGCATTTCTGTCTTAGTTAATTCTCTCTTTCCTGTCAGCAAATATCTGCTTTGAAATATCATAAGAAATGAAAATTTTAATTTGGCCAATGACTTGTAGATACAGTCTCTCAGGGAGGGAAGACATGGTAGCTCCAGGCTCCACAGCAACTGAAACATGCATTGGCCTCTTGATCACAATTCAGTAGACCAAGAAGCAGAAACATTGTTAGGAAGCAAATCCAGAGTACAAACCTGAAACCCTGTGTCCTAGTGAGGCTTCACCTCCTCCAAACAGCGTCCTCAGCTGAGAACCAAACATACAGACAAAGATGAATAACCAAACCTCAACGGATTTTTTTTTTAAATATCTTGCCATACACAAAATAATTTTTTGGTTTTTCAAATAAGATTTATACTTTTTTACCTTGTTCTCTTTGTTTTTAACTTTCATTGAGTTTATTCTTCAAAAAGTTCATACAAATATAACATGTTCTCCGGCTATGATGCTCCCAGTCTCTGAGTCACCTCTATTATATTCTTCCTGAAAAAAAAGATCATTTCCATACTTATAATTTAAAATGTTCTTGTTGTTTTTACAGATTTGTTTTGTTTGAGAGCTACTGAGTTTAACCAGGATCATCTGAGTAGCCATAGCCTTAGAACTACATGCTGGAACTTGGTAGACACCTCTATCTGTATACAACTAAAGACAATGACTGTCACTGCCTGAGAATCCATTAGTAGCCAATAGTTGAACAGAAAGTTAAGCCCCTCCCCACTGTGGATAGCTGCTTCCCCACTGAGGCATGAATGACTGTTGACAGGCCCACTATTGTGTAGACCTATGGAAGCAGCCACAGCTTTTATGGAATCATTACTGCATTAGCTGTGAAATGACCAAACTACACTTTTAGAGCTTTTTTCCCTATCTTGTACCTTATACTCTTTCCATTCCCTGAGTCTTAGAAAGGGTATTTAAATGTCTTATGTAGGGCTAAACACTCAATTGTCTCTTATTCTCAGTCCCTTATCACCGTGGACTGTCAAAAGAAACTTACATGTTTAATGTCTGGGGTAGTATTTGTCTATGTCCATAAACATAAATAATTAGAAAGCTGTTTATGAAGTGTGTCAGGACTCCAGTCTGAGACTGATTGGTTACCCCATAAGTTTTTCCACTAAAAAAGAAAAATCTATCTACAACAAATCTGTCGTGAACATTATACTCAATAGAGAAACAACCCTTAAAGCCTCTCTAAGATCAGAAATAAGACAGGGGTATCTGCTCTCTCCACCCCTACTGAGTACAGTGCTTGCTGTCTTAGCTAAAGCAATAAGACAAGAGAAGGAAATAAAGTGGATTCATATAGGAAAACAAGAAACTAAAATATCTCTATTTACAGATGATAAAATTTTATACATAATAGGCCAAGATGATGCCACAAAAATGTATTGCAACCCTTTGTGCAAAATGGAAGGAAACAAAACTAACACACTGAAATCAGTAATCATTCTTACCTGACAATAATAGAAATAAGAAAAAGACAAAATAAATCAGGGAAGTAATCTCATTAACAACAGCCACAAAAACTAAAGTACCAGGGAATA
>NW_022196906.1:71290894-71322430 GCF_008632895.1 Mastomys coucha | reverse complement strand
AAAAATGAAAGACACTTTAAGATATTGAAGAAAAAAATTGAAAAAGACATTAGGAGATGGAGCAGCATGCCATGTTCATAAATCAGAATAGTCAAATATTACAAAAATGATTGTAACATCCAAAACAACCCACATCCCAATGCAATCTCAACCAAATTTTTAGGATACACACACTTAAATTAAGTAATATTAAATTTTATTTTGAAACACTAATGAGCAATGATGGTCAAAATGATCCTGAACAGAAAGAATACTGCAGGTAGCACTGCCATATTTGAGTCGTATATTTGAGCCTTGGTAACAAAAGCAGCATCATAATACTGACCAAATATGACACAGAGAAGAAGACAAATAGATGGACTAGAAAGGACCCAGAGAGAAGTCTGCACATGTACAGTTACCTAAATTTTTTCAAAAATCCTGGAGAAAAGACAGTATTTTCAACCAATGGTGCTGGGAAAACTAGATGTCAACATACAGAAAAATAAAACAAGACCTTAATCTCTGCCTGCATAACACCTAACTCCAAGTGGGTCAAGGACCTCAAAATAAGATCAGATACTTGGAAAATACTAGAGAAGAAATTAGATATTCAGAAGATGCAACAGTGGCAGTCAAACCCTGAGCATACACAGCAATCACTCACCTGAATGGAGCTTACTCAATAGGAGGGAATTTATCCCTGGTACTGTAAATTTAGCAAACGATCTAAGGCTGGTGAGAAAATGAAACCTAGAGGAAAACCTACCTGCTACTGCCAGTTTCCTAAACCAGTATACTATAACAGCATTCAAAATACTACCCTCATACCCACAAGCAAGTGGTGGTCTCACCCTCACCAAAGAACCTTCTTTTCTTTGCATTAGATGGAAATCATCACAGACACCCATAGCTTGTGGGAATTCAGAGACCATCTGACTGTGGAATTCTCAACCTCAAATCATGCATTGTAGAAAATCTGGTAAGAGAGAAAATCAGAACACATTTAGTCAGATGGTGTTTTCTAAAATAATGATGATAAAACACATGGGAGGTGGCAGAGAGAGGGGGTAATCTAGAAAGACTTGAAAAAAGTAGGGGGCAAATACTACTGGGATACACCGTTTGAAATTCTCTAGGAATCAATAAGATTATTTTATATGTGCATATATATGAAGTATACTTTCACATACAAGCATAGGCAATGACTTTCTGAGTAAGACTTTAGTAGTATGGAAAATAAAACCAGTAATTAATAAATGAGATCTCATAAAATGAAAAAGATTCAATACAGCAAAGAAAATGTGGATCAGATGAAGAAGCAACCCACAGGCAGGGAGATTGCTCTTTTCTAAAGATTTTAATATATATCCTATAAGAAACCAATTATGCTTTTTAAAAATTATTTTGTGTTCTTAACACAATGGTACTTTTAAAACTATACTATCTTTATGTAATTTTTATTTTTGTCTATTTGATGACTCTGGTTACTGATTATCACTTGTCAAAAGAGTCATGATAACTTACAAATGAGCAATCCAATTTTTTCCCCAAACACAAACTAATTTAAAACAAACCTTTGGAAAAACTGAAGAGTAAAATCTAAGAACTAGCAACATAATTATTTTACCTCAGAGGATCAGAAATAAATCTGAGCCTCTGACTTTTCTAAAGGGAACCTTGTAGTAAGTTTAATCCAGCTGATTTCTGGAGGAATAAAAGACTTGGTTTTTAGAGAAGGGGCTATAAACTGCACACCAGTAAAAGAGAATCTTCTATTATTTAAGACATTGTATCATGGGAGAAAGAATGAAAATAACTCCATAAAGTTTGTAGTATCATCTTCCTTAATTGCCTTTAATTTTTCTAGCTACTGGGACCAGAATCAAGAAAAGAAGGAAGGAAGGGAGGGAGAGAGGGAGGAAGGGAAGGCGAGAGGCAGGGAATGAAGGAGGGAAGGAGGAAGGAAGGAAAGAAGGAAGGAAGGAAGGAAGGAAGGAAGGAAGGAAGGAATCAAGGAAGGGGGAAGGAAGGAAGGAAGGAAGAACGGAATGAAGGAAAGGAGGAAGGAAGAAAGGAAGCAAGGAAGGATAGAAGGAAGGCATCTATTCTTGTTCACAGTGCCAGAGAATCTAATCTGTCCTGAAAGAGAAGGCATGATATCAGAAATGGGAGACTGGGTGTACATATTACAGATGCAATAAGGAATAAATAGTGAAAAAGATGTAGGTTGGGATTGATAAACCCCAAGCCCTACTCCCAGTAACCTTCTTCTTCCAGAAGAGCTCCACCTTCTAGTGGCTCCACAACCTTCCCAAACAGTGCACTGCCTGGTGACCAATTGTTCAAACATGAAGCTGTGGAAGGCATTTTTTCCATTGAAGCCTAACCACCAACAATCCCACCTTATATTTAATTCCTTTAGTTGGACACATTAGTCTCTGTACTCTTCTTCCTTTTTCATCTGTACTTAGTCTGCAGAGTACAACGTCTGTCTCAGATTTCCATAGTCTGAGTATTACCATGCAAGGATAGGTCTAAGAAAAGGGGAGTAAACTGCCTATGAAATATTAAGGAGGTAAACCATCTCAGTATTTAAGAATATTTTGATTATTTTCTCTTTCTCTAAGAACATTTGTTACAATTATTTCAATCTTGGGGAGGTTCTACATTTAATATGACTTAAGAAGAAATATGAGACAAAAAGAAAAAAAAAAGCTATTCAAAAGAAAAGAAAAGACAGGAAAAATCAGCATGTAACAGCCTTAAACTTTATGAATCCCAGTCACATTTTAGGTAGCTTAATGCACACACACACACACACACACACACATACACACACACACACACACACACACATGGAAATGTGCACTTCTTATGTTTGTTTTTAATTTAAAATAGAGTTGTCTTTAATACAATACATCCTGCCCATGTTTCCCCTCTGTCCTCTACTCCTATCTCTGCCCCACCCCTTGTCTTCTCCAGATTGACTCCCCATCTTTAATCCCAGAACTCAGGAGGCAGAGACAGGTAGATCTTTGAATTCTAGCCCTGCATTGTCTCCAATGAGAATTTCAGGCAAACTAGAGCTACATGGAGAAGACTGCCAAATAAATAAACAAATAAATAAATAAACAAACAAACAAATAAATAAATACTGTTATTTGATTCAAAAGCTTTGTTTCCTTTTCTTCTCTAGGAGATCCTCTTACCTTTATATTGTACTTTTACTAATACATGAAATTATCCATATGAATGGTACACCTAATAATATTTTTATACATATATACATTGTGTAATGTTTATAAATCACTTTAAGTAAATTTATGGTCCCCCAAAATGTATTATTCTTATGATTGAGACTTTCAAAATTATTTTTCTAAAATTTCTTTTAAGTACAAGAATGTAATTGATGTCTATAATCACTTAGCTATACATTAGGAGTTCAGAATTTCTTCCTTCAATCTAACTAAAGCAAGATGCTCATTGATGATTGTTTCCTAATGCCATCTTCCCCCTTGTAACCTAACAATCACCCTGCTTTCAATTTCTTTCTCTCTTTTTCTGGATTTTTGGTTTCTCTGTGGGGCTCTGGTTGTCCTGGAACTCACTCACTCTGTAGATCAGGCTGGCCTCCAACTCAGAAATCTACCTGCTTCTGCCTCCCAACTGCTGGGATTAAAGGCATGCACCACCATTGCCCGACTCTGCTTTCAATTTCTATGGCATCAAATTTTATAGATTACATATGTCAATAATATCAGAGAGTATTAGTCCATTTGTGTAGATTTATTTAATTTAATATAACAATTTCTAGATTTTTCCATTTTATTTCAAATAATTAATGAAATATTTTAAAGACTTAAAATTCATAGTACAGGCTCCCCAATGAAGGAGCTGGAGAAAGGACCCAAGGAGCTGAAGGGTTTGCAGCCCCTTAGGACAAACAATAATATGAACTAACTAGTACCCTCAGAGCTCCCAGGGACTAAAACTCCAACCAAAGAGTACACATGGTGGGACTCATGGCTCCAGCAGCATGTGTATAACAGAGGATGGCCAAGTCGGTCATCACTGGGAGGAAAGGACCTTGGCCCTGTGAAGGTTCTATGCCCCAGTGTAGGGGAATGCCAGGGCCAGGTAGTGGGAGAGGGTGGAGTGGTAAGAAAGGGGAGGGGGAGGGAACAGGGGATTGTTTTAGTTTTTGGGTTTTTTGGTTTCTTTTTTTTCTTATTTTATTTTATTTTTATTTTTATTTTAGAGGGAAACCTGGGAAAAGAGATATTGTAAATAAAGAAAACATCTAATAAAAAAAGAGTGTATCACAATCTAAACTTAACTTATTAAAAAATTCAAGATAATAAAATATTAAAATATAAATAAATCCAGCATTACTATTGAGTTCTTTTGTCCTAGGTTGTGACATACCTGGGCTCTGCTATACTAATCCATAATTCATGATATCTGTTTATTTTGAATAAACTAAAACTCATACTCATATGGCAAATTATTTATTGTTTATACATATGTAACAGAAATATTCTTAGTAGAAACAGCACTTTGAGTCAAACACATTAAAATGGAATAGATAAGTCTTCAAATTGTAACTATAAGTGACAACTTGATGACTTTTATAGTTCTGGGTTATCTTTTATACAATGGCTTGCAAACAAAGACTTTAAAATATATTTAAGAACAGGGAAATTCACAGATGCAGACATGACCAGGAAATTTATTGCTCATAATTTGCATACTTATAATTTATCTAAAAGCTGGACATTGTGAAATATACTTGTCACCCTGAACTTGGGAAGTGATGAATCAATCAGAAGTTCATTGTATTTCAGCTACGTGCTGAGTGGACTATACAAGGCTGTAAGAAGTCAATACTTTGGGATTGAAAGTGCCCGTCTAACAGAAACACAATTAGAAACAGAAGTATTCTGAATACCATTAAACCAAAAAGTCTATCAGAGATTTTACTAGGTATTCCTACTAGGCTTTACTTCTGAGAACACAAGCATGCCAGTGTTGTGTAACAGGCTTGTCCTGGGCAAATACATCATATACATGTCTACTCACTGCAGAATGGCAGCCTAGAGCAAACCAAAGTAACAACCGCAGTAAAGTCCAATTTAGTAAGTCAGAGTTGTTTATGTTTTTGCTTTTTCTAAATCAGGGTTACTAACAAGATTATAGATGTGGGACAAAACAAGGGATAATTCCGAAGGAGCTACATCACCAGAAAGCCCACTTCAACACAGGTGCCTCCTCTCAAACACAGGTGCCTCCTCTCAAACAACACAGGTGCCTCCTCTCAAACAACACAGGTGCCTCCTCTCAAACACAGGTGCCTCCTCTCAAACACAGGTGCCTCCTCTCAAACACAAGTGCCTCCTCTCAAACACAGGTGCCTCCTCTCAAACAACACAGGTGCCTCCTCTCAAACAACACAGGTGCCTCCTCTCAAACAACACAGGTGCCTCCTCTCAAACACAGGTGCCTCCTCCGTTGCTCACAGGTGATGCCACAAGGTTTGGCTGGTCAGAGTTTCCATCCCCAGCAAAGCTACTCTACCTTTATACTCCTGTCAGGGACTTTCATGGATCTTCTGGGTTTGTGTTTTCTCAGACATGACCCTTTGTTTACCTGCTGTTTACAACTTGACTGTCTTGAGCATGCCCTTTACCCTGAAGGAAATGTTTCAATTTGGAGAGAACACTGAAATTCAGAGGAAGAAGCCACACAATGAATAGTCAGTCTCCCATGCAATTATGTGAGAACAGGTTATGCATTTACCATTGGGAACTCCTAATGGACAAGGATCTTAGTGCTAAGAGATAAGAGTGAAAAAAAAAAAAAAGAACTGTGCTGTACAGAAATCTTTGTGGTTAAAATAACTTAACAATAGCTTGTAGACAGTGGGTGAGAAGACAGTGCACGTGGCTGAAAGCAGAAGCACCAGTGCAAGCTGCCGAGACCGTAAGACAGATCATCCCAGGCTAATTCATATCCATTAAAACTAAACGTGAAAATTGGCAAAGCTCTACAGAAGAAAAAAGTAGCGAAACATGAAAAGAAAGTTTGAGACAATTCAATATGGCTCCAATGGAACTAGGAGAATGTGTGTACTGTAATGTTTAGGTCAGAGTCGTAAGTGGGAGCAAAACATCCTCTGTGTTTAACTACACTTTGTTTCTGTGGCAACTAATCTAAGGTTAAAGGGTTCCTTGGAGGACTTCATCAAGAAACACATCTTAAGCTAAGAAACCTTGACAGCAACAAATTATTTGTAGTAAAATGAGCCTGTTTCTGCTTTGGATGTCCATGTTAAGGAGAAGTACTGAGTCAGAGCAATTTTAAGGTTTTTATCCTACATGACAAGAAAAATGGTAACACCACCACCAATCTCTGGGCATAGGAAAGCTGTAGTTGAAAGACGAGTGGTTCTGGTGTAAGTATACTGAGTCTCTAATGCCGCTAGGTTAATTTGACACTTATTTTATGTGCCAGTATTCTTTACTCTGTGTGCCTGGGTTTCCCTAGAAAATTCCGGGTTGTAAATGGGGGTGAAGTTAAAATGATTATAATATTATTTAATACTATGCCATGTTCCATGTTAGCAGAGGTAGTCGTGCTTCATTGAGAATGTAATGTTGGGTTTTATCTGAAATGATGAGCATACATTTGCCAGACCAACTAGCAAGGGAAAGATAAAAGTAAAAATATTCACCGTGAGGGGTTTGGGGCACCAAGAGTATGGGTCACATAATTTATTTGGCTAACAGAAAGTAATTTTTAATGAGCTAAGGAAAATGGGAATAATAAAAGGTAACTTTGGAGAATGTATTTGCAATGTCACAGATATTTGAGTCTAAGTAGAGTTTGGATTTTATTCTGTAAGCACTGAGGAGCCAGTATAAGATTTTAGAAGGGATAATTGATCCAACTTGTATTTTAGAAAGATCAATCTGACAAGGCAGCAAGAAGAATGAAACTTAGGGACAAGATAAGTTCAAAGAAAATGTTTATAAGGCTTTTGAAACATTACAGGTGAAAAATGATAAAGAACTAAAAGGTCAGTATCAGTGAGGCTGAACTAGGGGAGTGTGAGCTATTGAGAACACAAGTATAATCCATTACATGCTGAGATCCCCAATGGTGATGGCTGACGCAGAATTAAGATGGAGCAAGTGATACAGCTCTTGGGGAAAAGATATCCATCTAGATGACAGCTGATCTCTGACATGCTAGACACTATTTCATTATCACTTATGGGTCCAGGGCAGTGCTACCTGTGGTCACCACCTTGTGCCCATTGTTACCCAGATATCAGTCAATATGCATCCAATACTTTTTCTATTATCCTGCATCTAAGAATGACATCTTCTTGGAGCTTAAGAACTGGTTCATGCTTGATTACTATTGTTATAATGGAAAAAATACCAAGAGATCCAAATGTTCTGAACAAGGAGAGCCTACTTAAATAATCAAAGGGATTTCTCTCTAGTTCATGACTATAGACTAAGTATAGTGACATTAATATATGCAGTGGTGACTCCATCTTGACTAGTAGCATAGCCCTTCCTCTTGCATGTCATTACCAAAAGTTTATTATCCTGCTTAGCATCCCTCCTGTATTTTTTGACTAATCAAAGTAAAATGATTACTGCAGCTTCTTGTAAAAAAGGAAAATATGTATCAACAAATTTAGAAAAAATATGCATACATTTGAAATGAATTCATTTTTGATTCTTTGATGTGATAGATTTGTGGACTTATTTGTTCTACAAAATATTATAAGAAAAGAATGGATATAAAATATTTTATCCTACTTTACTCTACTTTATCATGGAAGCATGGTGGTGTGTGTGTGTGAGTGTGTGTGTGTGTATGTATGTATGAGTTTGTATGTGTATGTGTGTGTGTGTGTGTGTGTGTGTGTGTGTGTGTGAGAGAGAGAGAGAGAGAGAGAGAGAGAGAGAGAGAGAGAGAGAGAGAGAAACCAATGAGAGAATAGATTGTGATCATCCAAAAGAAAGCATTGTAGATTAGATTTATATGCCCAATGACCATGATGAAATCCTAATACAAAGTATGTATACTTTGACTTGGACAAACATATCCACTGCTTTTTTTTGGTTGTTATTGAATATAGAGATTACTTCTTAGGCTTCATGGCTACCATAGGCTAGATCTGCAAACAGGAAAAACTGTTTGGGAAGCTAAGGGAGATGAGCAACTGGATAATAGATCTTTGAAAGAATATGGGAGGTGAGAAGCATAAATGATCATAGCACATTGTAAATGTAGAAGAGAAACAGTAATGATACAAGAGCATTGCTTAAGTTTTAAGACTAATGAAACAAAGATAATCAGAATCCATACATTGAAATTTTCAAACAATTCCCTTACAATTATATTTAGCTACTGTCCTCTTATAGTCAGGTTAGTATTTATACAAAACATTGTTTTAAAATAGTCTTCTTTAGAGTGTGTCATTGTGGGATAAGCACTCACAGAAGATATGATATCCTTTTATTAGTGCATCTAATTGGGGTGTTTCAGTTAAAGATACTCAAAAAAGTAACAACTGTTTAGCTTGAAAACTAAATTTTAGATTTCTGCTAAACACTGGAGGGAAGTGTCTCAAGAAATATAATTGAAACAGATGGTCTGTTTCAGGGGAGGTGATTCTAAGTCCTACACTATAGAACACTTACAGATTTGTGCATTGTAGATAAATGGTAAAAACAATACTAATTTCTTCTAGGGTTCCCACATATTGTCCTCCATTTGGGTATGTCCTTCAAGCAAGCATCCATTAATAATGTCCACAGGCTGATAAAAGAGATGAAGGCTAGGTATTGCTTCTTCAGTTCATTTAATTTCTTTGAAGAACTGCATTTGTATTTTGATCATAATGCTAAGAATCTGCCATTATTTAGTTAGGTAAAGATTTTGTGCACGGTTTTAGATCCTTACTCTCATTTGCAAAGGTGGTAGATTTCTAACAAAAAAAAAATATCATTTATCATCCATAGTCCTTATCCCTACTTCATGCCCACTGGATTAGTCTGTTATATTTTGGCCAGTGGAACTTCTCCTACTTCTTGGATACTCTGTTTTCTTAATGTCTCTAAGAACTTTCTCCCATGCTGTCTTATCTAATAGTCTGTTTTGTTTTTGCTTTTCTTTTTTTAGGATAGTATCCTTTCAAACTGTATTACTCTATAACAATTATTAAATAGTTTTCCAAGGGTTGACACTCAACCCTCTTCTTTTCTTACTGCTTTTTAATGAGTTTTCCCCAGATATCATAACCAAGTAGAAGGTTCAGCAATGACTGATACCAACATAACCTAGAAAAGTAGTCCCCTATGTACTGCCAAATCGCATCATATTTATTTAATCTATTTAAAATCAAGTTTGTGATAGTCACATTCCTGACCAGGCCCTTTTGTAGAATTTCCCACCTGAGTAGATATAGTATAAAGCAAAATATCTTTGAAGAATATTACGCATTTTTACGTATTTCATTTCCAAAAAGGCATACCCACCTCATAACCTGAATTTGCTATTTTAATTTCTTCATCTTCTCTTCAGTCCACTCATCCTCTGTGTTTTTGCATTTGCACTGTCATTAAGCTCCAACCATAGTCTTGCCTGAACCATTATAATAGCATTTTATCTGACTTTTTTAAAGTTATCTGTTTATTCCTAATTTATTACCCAGACCATATTCAGAAGTGAAGTGGATTATTCTGGCTCCTTTGGGGACTCAGTTGTGTTATATGATGTTTTTCTGGAAACCATCATATGAGAGGATGTTTTGCTGAGAACACACATGTGGTGTTTTCCTGGAAACTGCCTGGAAAATAGGCATGTGATGTTTTGCTAGAGTGCACACTTGAGAGAACACATGATGTTTGGAAAGGATATAGATATAGCCTAACACAATGGACATTTCTGTGTGGTTTCGGTTCACCTTGCCACTCTTTGCTGATCATCATTTGCTGTGACTTCATTTTCTGCTGACTCAGTGGACTCTGGCAAATTGGCAGAGCTTCGGGCTTTTTTCTGGATCAAATTACCCTTGACAATTTGTGAGTGGTGTTTGAAAATGGATCAAGTTACTGCTGCTGATTTGTGCAAACTGAGCTGCTTATATCCTGACAATACATGTTGGATTTGCCCCAAAGAACTATTTCTAAACAGGTCCACATCCTCCTTTGCCTTATTAACCTTTCCTTTCCACTATATCTGGTGGGTTAGAGAGGAAATTAAAGCATTCATGTACACTTACTAAAGGAGGTTTTGAAAAATAGAAGCCTGCATAGAATGATTTTTAAAATCACAGTATTATCATTATTCCAATAGAAATCTTTCACTAACCCTTCATTGCTCCCAACTTTTTTAGAAAGAAACCTCATCATGTGACTGCCAACTCTAGCTACCTCAGCCTCTTTAACATTTCCTGAAATTGTCAGATAGTTGTACAAATTGAGTTTTTCTATGTGTACAGAACATTGAATCTGCAGGCTCACCTCCTCCCTGAACTCAAATTTATTGCTCTCCTTATGCAGTAGATGTCAACAAATGAATCACTTCTTTCAGAAGACTATGCCTTAGCCACCAATACCAGTTACGTTTGCTTCTTGGAAGCTGCCATATCCATGTTGCTTTCAGGGATTCTAACATTCTGGAATTATTTATTCATTGTTGTGAGTTTTTACATTTTAGTTTCATTTTCTCTATTCATTTAATATGTGCATATCTGCAGGCAATTAACATATGTGGATGTCTGAGGACAACTCTCAGGAGTTCTCTTCTCCACCATGCAGGTGCTAGAGAGTGAATTCAGGTCCATAGGCTTACCAGCAAGTGCCTTTACCCATTGACACGTCTCATGGGCTGACATTACTTGAACATTTCACTATCTATTTTGCCCTTTGAACTTGTTAACTATGTTGAAATCAAAGATTAGTTTATTTTGCTTAACACTGTTTCTGACACCAACAAGAAAACAAGGTCTTCACCTCTTTTTTTAAAACTTTTAATTTTTTTTATTTTTTATTTTTTGATGTTATATTATAATTACATACTTTCTCTCTTCTCCTCACCTCTTCAAAATCTTCTATATACCACTTGTTGCTTCTTTCATGCCCTCTTTTACATTAATTATTGTTACATGTGTATATGTATGTGAATACATACATATATATTCCTAAATATAACCTACTCAGTTTGTATATTGTTACTTTTATGTATGTTTGCACGGCTGACCATTTGGTATTGTATAACCAATTGGCATGCTCTTTCCTAGGGAAATCTATTTCTCCTACAGGTAAATTCTATTACCCACAAGTAAATGTAGTCCTATTTCCTCATAAAGAAAACTTTTCTTAGTAAAAGATAGAGACCATTAAAGAAAACTACAACCGATCAAAATGCATGATTGTGGAGCCAAACCCAATGGATTCATATACAAAACAACCCCCTCACCTGCTTTTTATTATTTAAAACTACAGCCTGGATAAGTTATGATATGAAGGTCTCTCTGGCAGGCAGTTGGAGATGACTACTGTGTTCATAAACACATTGTTTTGAAGTTTATAAAATGTATTTTAAGTTACTGTCAAGAATAAGTATTATGTATGTATAATGCATATTTGTTAATGAATGACAGATTAATTAATATATGAATCATTAAATTGCAAGATTTTAAGAGATCCAAGTCATTTCTTCCTGGAAATTCTAATATCATAAACTCAAAACAAAAGCATTAAAGCATTCTGTCATAACCACAGTCTTGGGAATTGCTGAAATTCTATTTTTAGTTTTATACTTAGTGACTAAACCAACTTTATTCACAGTCCTTAATTTTCTCATGTCAATTATAAGGAAAATGCTAACATTTTCCTCAGAGATGGTTGTGATAATTAGTGTGGTAATAATCATGAAATAACATAATTTGGAATAGAGAGTTTCTGTAGTATAGAATAGAGTTTATTCAGGGCATGGGGTGGGCAGTTAAGAAAGTAGTAGAGGCAGAGAGAATGAGAGAGAGAGAGAGAGAGAGAGAGAGAGAGAGAGAGAGAGAGAGAGAGAGAGAGAGAGAGAGAGAGAGAGAGAGAGAGAGAGAGAATAGAGAAGTAGAGAGTTTGGCCATGGCCATCAGTACATGGAGAGAGGGGAAAGGAAGGGGGAAGGGAAGAGTCCAAGAGGGAAAGAGAGAATAATGCAGGAAGCAAGAGTAAGAGAGGCAAGAGCTGGAATAGAGATGTATTGCATGTAATGAGTATTAGCTAGTATCTTTAATGAATTAACTTGTACCTCATGTTGAGTCCTTGAGGCCCTGTACTTCAGACTGTTACTGTATTTTCAAATACAGATAAAAAACAGTAATGAAAAGAAACTGAGGTCAGTGGGGTTAGATCATAATCTAATATAATCAACGTTATTAGAAGAAAGGATTAATATTCAGAAAGCCTCAAAGTGAAGACCATGTGAAACACGGAATATGGCAGTATTCATAGACTAATCACAGAACACAAACTTGGTAAGTTAAAAGGTGTTATGTTCATTTCAGCTCATAATTCTGTCTGTTTTTCTGTGTAGCCTTCTTGGTGGCAGAATTCCAAGATGTCATCAGGCATTTTCTGCATAGAAATCAAAGAACATACATGACTATTCCTTCTCTTTCTCTCCTTCTTAGAAGACAATTGGTCTTCTGTCACAATACTCCACACTGATGACTTCCTTTTCCATTTTTGAAAATGCTGAGAATTGAACTTATAATTTCATGGGTACTAGACAAGAAGACTGCTTTTGCTGATGATTTTACTCAATCTTCAACATATCCTCAAAATCCCTCATCTAAGTAAGATTATTGGAACAAATGCATCATGATGGGCATGACAGCTCAACATTTGTGTTTGGTTTTGAATCTTTACCTCTTTAGCCTAAGTCACTTGTGAAATGTGGTAGGCTTCATTATGATGTTCTTGTGGACCTATATTGTATAATTAGATGGTTTACCCCTCTGTATCTCCTCCCATTCCTTATCTGATTTTTTCTTCACAAGTAATTTACTCCAATCTTTTCAAGGCTTGTTTCCCTTCGGGTCCACAGATGGAAGAAAGCAGCATGTAGTGTTTGTCTTTGTGAGTCTGTCTTGCTTTGCTTACTTAATATGATGATTCCAAATCCCATCCACTTTCATGCAAATGATGTAACTCTGTTCACAGTTATGTGTTATATATACCAAACTTTCTTTACATAGTCATAGGAAACTAGGCTTTTTTTATACTTTAGTTGTTGTGAAAACTGTTCCAAAAAATCATGGTTGTACAGGTATCTCTGTGACATGTTAACTTAAACATAGAGGAAAGACACTGTATTAAAACCACAGTACCAAACTAAAGGCAGAGAGCCTCAGAAGAAATCTGCATTGCTCATACTTTGATACTCAACATTTAAACTTAAAAGAATTTTAAGAAAAGAAAAAGCAAGAAATCACTACTTATATCTCCCTTAGGTTCACACAATAGGGACACAACCAAAAACTGATTAATAATTTTTTTTAATATTTGCTTTATGTGTAAAAGAGTTTTGTCTACATATAAGTATGTACATCGTACGTATGACTGGCAATCAGAAAAGAATATCAGATCAACTGAAACTCCACCATATGTATTCTAGGAACTGAACGTGGGTTTCAGCAAAAAATGAGAAGTGCTGTTAACTACTGGGCCACCTCTATAGCTCCTCATAATTTAAATATGTTTAAATCATAATGGCATTTATTGTGAAGCTTAAAAACCTGAGTCAATGGAGGTAAATTTATTTAATAAATTTAAAATAATATTTATTTATTATCTCAAATTCTGTAATCCATATACATAAAGATAATTATTACTGATGTTCACATAATCAACGCACAGTCCTCTACTATTAGGCCTGTATTGTGGAAGCCAAATGAAATATAAGAGTAAAATGTTAGTCTTCTTTTTCTTATCTCAATTTTTAACTATGTGGTGAGTTGAGAGAGTAGAATTCTAAGTTGCAGTGACTATAGGTAATTTTTCTTTTCTTTTATGGTCAAATTTTGAAGAATATTTTTGAGTTCTTTATGATTCTGACAATATGAAGTTAATCTTTAAAAAGATTCCAGTAAAATGAATAAAATACAAGATGTGTTCTATAAGTGTTAATGACCCAAACTTAGATCCCACCTTAACTTAATATTCCCCCATTTGTTCCTTATGATCCTTTACTTATGTCATTGCTTAATAGCATGACAAAAATGAAGCCAAGTGTCCTTCTTTACTGTCTTCATAAATGTTCAGCCCCCATTTTTTACTTCTTTGAAACAATCTGTAAAGAAAAGCAATTTACTCATTTTAACAACGTTGTAGAAAATATAAGCTGTATGTAACACATAGGCCCATAGATAATGTGCTGTGGGGTGGGAGAGAAAGAGGGGAGCTGGGAGAGAGGGAGAAATGAAGGGAGAGAAGGAGAGAGGGAGGGAGGGAAATAGTAATTCCCAGAGAGAGAAAAAAAATAGTAGTAAAAAAAATATGCCAATACCTTCTATATTGGAGGGCAAAGACAGTTTTATCACTCGGGATACTGAAGGTCTGTGCACTACTTCATGAGGACAAGATGGGGGGGGGGAATTACCATGAATATGCCAAGAGGAAGATCATACTTTCCACAATGTAGAAAAAAAAGACATGGTAGAGAGAAATCTCTGACCTTCAGTCAGGGAGAAGCTGACTGAAGACGTCTAGGCCAGCACAGATAGGGCAAAGAAGTTGGCATGGCCTTGTGAAGGAGATTGGAACTTCTCTGGAAGCAGCAAATGAACACTGAGGAATTTTAAGATTGCAATCTATGTGACCAGATTTGATGCTTTCCCCACAGCACCTTCTGCAATATTGCATGTCTATTTAATAATCCCTCTCCAATTTAAAATGGGGATACTGGAAGACCCCCTGCTTTCTTATAAGCTGCCTGACTGCTACCACTAACACAGCACATAAAGGTGACTGTCTTGTATCCAGGGAACAAAGGCAGCCTTGGATCAGTGTTCTAATGCAGGCTGCCCTTTCCCCGCAGATCCAAAGATTGCAGGGAAAACAATTATGCCAGACTAATATAATTTATTTTTATGATGTCAACTGTCTGGCCTTCAGTAGGACTGACCGTGTTCCAGATGGAAATCATTGTAGCGAACCAGACTGATATGATCTACTGCAGTCCACGACAGAGAGAAGGAACATGAGCTAGAAGGGGATTGATTACTCCTCCTGTCTGTTGGGTAGGTGAACTGCTGCCCAAGGTTCCTCTGTATCTTTATTTATGAATGCTTACTTGGTTAATTTCTCATATGTAAAAATTTACTTGGATGTTATTGCTTTACAGAGAGAGATATCCATTTAATTCCTAATATGAGATGAAAATATAGAGCAAACAAATATGAAATAATAAATGGAGTCAGAAAATAAACTCCAGAAATAATTTTGAAAGAACATATTAGAAAAATAATACATTTCTCCAGTCATAAAAGTCCTCATACAAAAAAAAAGCACATAAAAGAATTCAATTCTGCTACTAGCTTGATGCACATGTATTTTCCTGTGGGAGCAAATAAATATACACACACACAAAATCCCTTACAGAACTCCTTAAGCATTTTCATTCCACTCTTATTACTAATACCGCTATAATGTGTAACATTTCCTAAGCCATTTATTTCTCCCTATAGCCCTGTAATGAAGCTACTATAGCACTCTTGCTTTGCAGACTGTGAGAGATAGCCATAATTAATGAGTTGCAGTCCTACTTCCTAAGGCTTACAAGGAAGTGGTGGTTTTCCTCCATAGAGGAAAATATTTTAGAAACCAAATTTCAGAGCAATCTAAAATCATGAAAACTATGACCTGGACATCATTAATTACCATATTTGAGTGCTTATTGGGATCTATAAAAATTTTTATAAAGTGACTATGGTTTGATGTCATGCAGAGGAGCATATCAAGCAAATCAGAAATGTTTAGCAGTGACCTCGGAAGAATGGTGTTTGTCTCAGCTCATTATTTAAAGAGAGAAAAAATGAAAGAGACTATTACAAGAATTTTATTCTCTAAAGACCTTTTTCAAGCTGACAAGCTGACAGATGGAGAAAAACGCATCACACCATACTGACCTGAGAATTTAAATGAGTCTCCCTGTCTTATGCTTACTTACAGATGATTGTCATCTTCTGCTTTGCATGATCTTCTGGTTTGTGTATTCTGTAATGTTAACATCTCAAGCTTCCTTGTTCTTTTCAATAAAATGATTCTTCAGTACTTGACAGTGTCTTGCATTGTAAATCCTTAACTAAAGGAATGATCGTCAGCAACCTTCCCTTAGGAGCTGAAAAGTATTGCCACTTCAAGATGCCAGGTCTGTTTGAAAGCTTTTCATTTTTGAAAATGTTAGTTTATTTATTTAGTTAGTTTATCCATGTGCACAACAGTGTGCATGTGGATGGCAGAAGACAACATGTGTGAGCTGCTCCTCTTCTTTGCACTGTGTGGGTCCTGGAGATCATGAGGATTGCCTGTAAGTGGCTTTAGCTGCTGAGCCATCTCACGAGCCCTTGAATTGCACTGTCTCTAGGAAATCACATGTGACTACTCATTGCACATTCATCCCATTGTTGGAGAAAATACAGTTATCTGTTTCATTTCCTTCTTTCTTTCTTTCTTTTGTTTATGGAGACTAAACATATACTGAGCAAGTTCTGTACCATTGAGAACTGTACCAACCCTAGCATCTGCTTTTGTTTCGTTTTGTTTGGTTTGGTTTTCTTTTCTTTTCTTTTTTTTCATTCATTAATCAAACAAATCTGCTTTCCACAATTCATGAAACTAAAACCTGCTCTCCATATTCCACTTGTTTTCTTTGTCATGGAACAAATTTCACCTTAGTCAGTGTTTCTATTGTTGTGATAAAGACCATGACCAAAAGCAAGTTGGGAGGAAAGAAGTTTTCTTAAATTTCACAGTTCATCATAGAAGCAAGGCAAGTCAAGGCAGGAACTTTTGTAGATGCCTTAGAGGAACACTGACTTGCTCAGCCTGCATTTGGGATGCCTCTATCCAGACACAGCACCGCCCACTGTTGGCTAAGCCCCCCATATCAATCACTAATCATGAAAATGAATCATAGATTTGCCCAAAAGTCAGTATGGTAGCAGGGTTGGGTTGTAAAACTTTTTCAACTGGTGTTTCTTTTTGGCATAAAACTAGGAAGCACAGATTTCTTGCATAAAAAGTTAACATAAATAAAATAAGTTTAAATAATTCTATCAAAGAGAATAAATAAATTATTCTAAGAAGAGAAGGGAGTCTGTAAAGAGGAGAATAGGGAGCTTATGCCATTTTGTTTAAAAATAGCTTGATAATAGCTATTTAAACTGTCCCTGTGGAGAGAACAACCTGGAAGGAAGAGCAGTGTTGGTGAGGCTTCAAAGAAGTTTTCAACAAGTCCCCTGGCATCCAGTGTGGTGTGGTATTGGCAAGCTCCTAGGTGCACTTAGCTCTCATTGAAACCTTAGTTCCTACACTTTCAATTTGCATGTTGCTATATGTTTGTATATAACTCTAGGTAACATGTAACTCTTGTATACTCTAGTATTCAGTTGAATCTTTATAGTGTCTAGGTACAACCTACATATATTGGGGTATTATTGCAACCAAGTACATGAATTCATTACAGTGTTTAGGATGAATAAAAACATGCCAAGCACTTCAGAACAAGAGTGGGCACTGAAAATCATTTCTAGGTTTAGGTTGAGAAGAAAAGAGAAAGAGGACAGATCTACTACAAGAGGATAATAGATCTGCTAACACTGGCTGCACTTACTACAAGCATTAAGGTTTCAAATGCACTGTCAGGAGTTACTTTACATTTTGAATCAGACTACGTAGGGAAGGGATGGAAGACAGGATGGAAAAAGATCATATAATTTTTTCTTTGTAAGGAAAAAGTTTTTAGAACTTTTCTGGGTTTCATTCTGCAAGGCAATAGGAAAGGCATTGTATTGTCAATAATATAGGGAGTTTCCTTCGCCTACAAGCAGAGAAGAGGATGGAAGACGGCTGAGCAGAGGTAAATGAGCAGCCTCGAGCAGTGTGAAACTCCTCTAGCTGAACTGAAACCTGTGTGAAAATAGCTGCAAAGCACTTGATGCTGGGCAAAGCTGAGGAAAGATTTCTGTATGTCAAGGAAACAGCAAAGGGGAGAAATGATTAAAACTACAGACATCCACTTCGTGTCTAGCTAAATCCTCTTGAGACTCAAACACAACTTAATCTTTTAGCAGTTTCTCTAAGATAAGAAAGCCCAGATGATCTCTCCTAGGGTTACCATGCTGCTACACCCATGATTTGTTGTGAAATTCCATTCTTCTTGTTCAATTACTCTGTCTGCTTTTGCTCTTTTTCTCTTTTCAAACTTCTTCTATCTGTTTTGATGCAGTTCAGGTCTGATCTTCCCACTTCACTGTGTAATAACCATCCCACATTCTATTTCTGGGGCCTAGGAAAGATGTAAAACTCCCTGAAGTTTTAGGTCAAGTTGTGTGGATGTTTGAATTTTCCTGGGACTCTTTTAGCTCTATTGAGTTCCTTAGTAGAGCAAATTGCATGTGTTTTATGTTCTGTATTGGTTTGCATCTGTAGACTTAGCCGTAGCTACCATTACATGATATACACTGGATACTCTGCACTGCACACATTGTGCATGAGAACTTTCAGACTTTATTGAGCTTATGACCTGGATATGTTCCTAACAGTAGGAACTTTTATTCATTCTGTCATAATCTACCAACCAATTATGATGATTCTGGTTGACAGATTAAATGAATACATATTGAACTATCCAATTTTATAGTTATCCAAACACACATCAAAGGTAAGACCCTACATAACACATGCACCACCTTAATATATATCACTGTTGTGTCCATTTAGAGTATTCTCAGAGGCCCATTTGTTAAAGGTTTAGTCTCCAGCTTAATGTAGCTGCTTAATGTAACAGATGAAACCTAACTGTTATTATGGGACAGGGGCTCAATCTAGTCTAGGCTTGGTGGAATACTAAGGAGGTAGTCATGAATTGGGAATGCAGCTTGTAGGTAGGTTGCTTGTTTAGCATGTACAGGGATGATCCACAGTAGAGCAAAACAAATCACAGGACTCTTCTATTCAATTCCCTTGATTTACTTATGGTTTTTGTGCTGGTGTTGTGCTGTGTTCTTGTTTTTTTTATTATTATTATTGTAACATCTTACAAATAAATAATACTAATTATTTAATTAATTATAATAAAGTAATTTAATGGATAATTTAATTATTAATAATAAAAGCAGTTTGAGTTTTTGATGATGCTATTTATTTTCTCAATCAAATCATATATTCTCTAATCACTGACAAAGGTATTTTAACAAAAGTTGTGACATTAAACTTAAAATTATGTATTGATAATTTTAGCTGTTATAATCAACCTGAGACACTAATATTTTGTGTATTTTGTTTGAATCCTGAGTTTATTAGTGTCTTGCATTAATTAATAAGTCATGAAAGAGAATTCTGAAACCTCTGTGAATACATAGGGAAATGAAAAACACCACACTTTTAATCATAGGGTTTCTTAAACTAGCAAGAGGTCTTGTGAGCTGGGGATGTTTCTGTAGAGCAGAAGAAGAGTGAGTTTTCATGATACATCACATTTGGAAAGACAGTTTGCCTTGGAGAGCTGAGTTCCAAGATGGTGGAGTTGACAGAATGACTAAGATGCAAGGTAAAAGCTAGTGCTGTGCTGGTTTTATTGCTGTGGCTCTGTGGGGTAATGTGAAGTCATGTATAGGGAGGTCCCTCCAGCAGTATTCCTTTTACTTAGGGTTGCTTTGGCTATCTGGTTTCTCATGTATATATAGATAGCAGTTACAAGACATGCTCCACTGTGTTTATAGCAGCCTTATTTATAATAGCCAGAAGCTGGAAAGAACCCAGATGTCCCTCAACAGAGGAATGGATAAAGAAGATGTGGCACATTTACACAATGGAGTCCTACTCAGCTATTAAAAACAATGAATTCATGAAATTCTTAGGCTAATGGATGGAACTAGAAAATATTATCCTGAGTGAGGTAACCCAGTCACAAAAGAACACACATGGTATGCACTCTCTGATAAGGGGATATTAGCCAAAAATCTCAGAATACCAAGATACAATTCACAGACCACACGAAGCTCAAGAAAAAGGAAGACCAAAGTATAGGTGTTCTGGTGCTTCTTAGAAGGGGTAACAAAATACTTATGGGAGCAAATATGGAAACAAAGTATGGAGCAGAGACTTAGGAAAGGCCATCCAGAGACTGCCCCACCTGGGGATCTATCCCATATACAGTCACCTAACGCAGACACTATTGTGGATGTGCATGCTGACAGGAGCCTAACATAGCTGTTTCCTGAAAGGATCTGCCAGAGCCTGATAAATACAGAGGCAGATGCTTGCAGCCAACCATTGAACTGATCATGGTGTCCCCAATGGAAGAGTTGTAGAAAGGACTGAAGGAGTGGAAGGGGCTTAAGGGGAAGAACAACAATATCAACCAACCAGAGCTCCCAGGATCTAAATCACCAACCAAGGAGTACACGTGGAGGGACCCATGGCTCCAGCCACATAGGTAGCAGAGGATGGCCTTTTTGGGCATCAATGGTAGAAGAGGGCATTGGTCCTGTAAAGGCTTGATGCCCCAATGTAGAGGAATTCGAGCGCAGGGAGGTGGGAGTAGGATGGAGGGTGGGGGCACACCCTCAGAGATGCAGAAGGACAGGGGATAGGATAGAGAGTTTCTGGGGAGGGGGAAATCTGGAAAGGGGATAACATTTGAAATGTAAATAAAGAAAATATCCAATAAAAATGACTAAGCAAATAATAAAAAATAAAAAAACAAAAAAAACTTGCAAGTATCAGTCTACATCACCATCACACAACATTAATGTCTCCAAAAGAAAGAAGTGGCATATTAATTAATAAAAATTTAGATGTCTAATTAAAAAAAAAAACAAACAAAACCCAAGTCCATACAACTATAGCTGCCTGATTCTTTACAACTATTAAACATATATATATTAAAGAAGAAACAAACAGAAGCCAGGCAGTCTTCTGGCATGCATACCTTCCAGTCCATTGCCCCCTACCTCCACCTCCAAACTTGCCCCAGGTAGCCACTACATGGAGTGAATAGGGAACAGGGAGATGGAAATGAGGGAGGAGCGAAGCAGTGTGTGTCCTGTATAGAATGGTGGAACTGGTGACCTGACAGTAGTGACAGGGGAGAGAGAGGGCTGAGGTCATGCCATTGCCCTTCAGGGTAGATCTGATAGTGTGCAGCAGCCTGGACCTTAAGCAGGTGTAAATTCATCCCCCTCACAATCTGCTTGCAAGTAGGATTGTCCAAGATCTAGACAGTGACAGAGTCCTGGGATGAGGAATGGTCCACTCTCTAGGTTAGTCCTCCTTGAAGGACCACCATGTCCTGTAATGCTGCTGAGGGCCCTGATTTGGCTGAGATCTGGGTTGATGTCTGAGAACCATGTTGTCACCTGACAACCTGCAGTTGTTCATGGCTTGTGCCATGGTCTGAGTCTGTGTTCATATCCATGGGGCATGCTGCATCTCAGGACCACTCTGCTATGAGTGACTGGAGTGGTGATCATGTCCAGTCTGCAGCTGAGGGTGATGTCTGGGTCCATGGTGTTAATGCAGCTGAGTTTGTGGCCTGAGCTGTCACCAAAGAGCATATGGAAGCATGTGGTCTGTGCTTCAGCCTGAAGCCACGTTGATGTCAAAAGGCAGTGCTGTGAGAGAGGGAGGAGACATCAACATGGGTGACATACAGTGCCACCTGTGTCCATGGCCATGTCTGGACCTGTGCTACCACTGAAGTCCATGTCTGGGTTCCTGGTCCTACTGCAGCTTGGTCTGTGTTAATATCCAAGGCCTGTGTTGCCACCAGATACTGGGTGAAGGTTAGAAGTTTGTGCTGCAGCCAGAAGCCATATTGATCTCTGTGATCCCAGCTGCGATGGGTGGTCTTTATCTGGTCCATGGTTCTACTGCAATATGGAGCCCTGTTTATGGTCTGTGCTGATGCCAGAAACCACTTGGAAGCCTGTAATCCACGTTTCTGGGTCAGTAAAGAGAAAAGAACCTACTTTCACAGTGATGTGGATGACTCCAGACACACAGTTGAGAAAGAGTGACATGGAGGATTTCTGTGAAAGCCTCTACCTCCACCCCACCCATTCACCCCCCAGCCCCACCATTGTAACAGTGTAAACAGAAAGCTATTGGGGAGAACTCTTAAAAACTGTGCTGGGTTGCCCCTTTCCACAGTAGATAACTTCAGCAGGGATGCAGTGGAAGGACTCAACTCCATTTAGGGGCAGGCCATTGAGAGTTTGACCATGCCTCCGTGAATATATAGATAACACTACTGGACTTGTTTTTTTTTCTGGTGGGGACAAGGAAGGTTTGGGAATCTAATGGGATAAAAGTATATGGTGTGAAATCCCCACAAAAACATCAACAAAAAATGTTAAGTTGGAAAAAGAAAAGGAAAAGCCAGCATCTTCTCAGATGTTGCTGGAAAAACTGGAGATCAGCACATAAGCTAAGGAACCTAGAGAACCATGTTTCATCCTGCACACAGCTCGCCACAAAACGGATCACAGGCCTCAACAGAAGACCCGATGCTCTGAAAGTTCTAGAGGAAAAAGCGGGGCCCAGGCACGGACTTTCTGAATATGATTCTAGTAGTGCAGGAAATAAGAAAAACAATTGACAAATGGATCCCATGAAACTAAAAAGCATCTCTACAGCTGAAGAAAACATCAACTACCAGACAATCTACAGAATAGAAAGTAACTCTCCTAACCATATATCCCACAGTTAAATAGTATCTAGACTATATAAAGAACACAAGAAACTGAGTATCAAGAAAACAAACATGGGCCACCAAAGTAGTTCAGAGGTAAAAGCATTTGCCATGCACAGTGATGACTTAAGTTTCAGCTCTGGTATACACATAAAGGTGAATGGAAAGAACCAACCCACAAAGTCATCCTGGCTTCCATTGACATGTATATACCACCCCCACCCCCAACACACACACACATACACACACAAAATCTGATTTTTAGAGTGAAAGAAATCTAAAAGTCTAACCCCTAACCATACTATAGAACTGAACAGAGTTCAAAAAGAAAAGAAAAAAAGTAGCTAATTTTTAGAACATTATTAGCTATCAGATATGTTATACAGATTAAGGCTACTTTGAGAGTTCATCTGACACAAAACAGAATAGCTGTCATCAAGAGATCAAATAAAAATTAACTCTAGTGTAAATGTGGGTAAAGAGAAATCCTATCCGCCATTGGAGAGAGTGCTGGCTGGAGCAGCCATTGTGCATACCTACACATTGTGGAAACTACAGAAGTTTCTGAAGAGTCTAAAAGTAAAACTACTATGTGACCTAGCTATATACCACTCTTGCACATACAACAACAGAACTCTATATCCTGTGACAAAGAGTCCTACACATTTATGTTTATCACCCAATAGCAAGAAAATAGAAACAATTTTGATGTCCATCAACTGATGAATAAATAATGCAAATGTAGAGGTTCACAATGTAATTTTATTCTGTGTTAAAGAAAAAACTAATTTGTCCAGTCCCCGCAAGAAAAATGACACTGGTTTTTTCCTCCTATGTGAATCTGAGCTTTGAATGATTCTTGTACCTATTAAATGCAGGAAACTAGAACAGGACCAGGGTACTGCCTTATAAGAAAGTTGTAATAGAAGACAAGTGAAGCCAAGCGGTGGTGGCGCATGCCTTTAATCCCAGCACTTGAGAGGCACAGGCAGGTGGATTTCTGAGTTTGAGGCCAGCCTAGTCTACAGAGTGAGTTCCAGGACAGCCAGGGCTACTCAGAGAAACCTTGTCTCGAAAAAACAAACAAACAAACAAACAAAACAAACAAACAAACAAACAAAGACAAGTGAAAGGAAGGTACAGAGGGGCATTTTAAGGTATACAGTTTAAGCAGAAATGAAGATGTGATAGGGTATGAGAGATACCAAGGACTGGAATTGGATTTTATACAATATATATATATATATATATATATATATATATATATATATATATATATATATATATGTTATATATATGTTCATATGTTATATGAAATACAGAAAACTACTACATTGTAAGACAACTGAAAATTAAAACACTAAAAAAACTAAACTAAATTAGAGTGCCTGCTTATAAAACCCATGGGTTATTAAATACAATTTTTAGTACCAGGTAATAGAAATTGCTTTATGAATCAGGGAAGACTCAAAGACCCTCATAGCAATGTATACTCTCACTCTTCCTATTGGTTTCCTACCACCGTTAGTTGAAAAGACCCTCTTGATGAAAACAACACACATCTCTCTAGACTCTTGGGGCCTGGGGAGAGGCATCAATGGTCTTAGCCAGCTGTCACCTCTACAAATTTAAATGCCAATCTGTCGAGCAAGATGTACCCACTGGTACAGTATTAGCACTGCTATTATGGAAGTTAGCAACCATTTATCATTGGGTTTGAGGGCTGCTTCACAAAATGGAATTCATTAAGAGAGAGAGAGAGAGAACAGATGAAGAGTTTGGGACCCCAGAAAGGACATATATTATTATTCCATAACTAAATTGCTACGGCCTCAAATTGCCTTTTAACTATTTATGTGTATGGTGCTTCTGATGCCTTCCAGCAGCAATAACGACCGAACACCTAGGCTTCTTCTCTCGATGGTTTACTCAGGAATATTCTTTTGTGTTACAGCTCTCCTAGGTACCTAGGTATTACAGCTCTCCTAGGTTCTTAAGTGTCACAGCTCTTCTTGATGGCACGGCTCTTCTTGATGTTGCTGCTCTTCTTCTTCTTCTTCTTCTTCTTCTTCTTCTTCTTCTTCTTCTTCTTCTTCTTCTTCTTCTTCTTCTGCTGCTGCTGCTGCTGCTGCTGCTGCTGCTGCTGCTGCTGCTTCTTCTCCTGCTTCTTCTTCTTCTTCTTCTTCTTCTGCTTCTTCTTCCTAGGTGCTGCAGGTCTGCTTGTTTCTGTGGAGTGGCCCCGACTGTCTGGAGACAGCCCCTTATATACCCGAGCCTAAGCTCCCAAGTCCTCCAGGATTGGTTCCCTGTCAAACCCTCATTAGCATACACCTGCTCAGGAGGGACGCATGCGCAGTATACACCCGCTCGGGAGAGTGCATGCGCAGTATACACCCACTCGGGAGGGCGCATGCGCAGTATACACCCACTCAGGAGGGCGCATGCGCAGTAGAATAGTCTATTGCAGCTGCGGCCGCCATCTTAGATATGATCATCTAAGCGGCCGCTTAAGATCCAAGCGGCTGATGATCGTATCCAAGTGGCTGCCTACAGGGAGGCATGGGGCATGCTCACCTAGGGCAGGGGGAAAGAATTAAGGCTGCTTGGAGCCCTGCTCATCCCCACTTCAGCCCCGTAGAAAGCAGCCTGTGTCTCTGATAGACATCTGCCATCTTGGATACGATCGGGCCGCTTCCAAGTGGCTGAAGATCGTATCCAAGCGGCTGCCTACATTTATGTTTGTAGCCTTAGATAAACGCAAGTCTCTATTTCTTTTCAATGAACACCAGAGTATGGCTGCTGTGGGTATTGAGAATAAGTAATAGTTGAGTGTTTATCCTTAAACTATTCTATAATATACTCTAAGGTTCAGAAACATGGTAGAAGAGAGGACAGAAAAAGCAAGAACCAGAAGATAGAAGAGCCACAAAATGTTGTCTTCTGGGCATGACACAGCCATTGCAACCATGATCCCACAGAGGCTAAGGTTTCCTCTAGGCTATCTGAAGACAGGTACTGTTATAGTCACTCATGGAACAGGGAGGAGTTTGTGGAGCTATACCCCTCCCTGATAAACAATGGTTATTGATAGGTTTTGGAAGAGGGGCAGCTGCTGTCTTTAGTTTTATACTCAATGGTGAATCCACAGGTCCTCAGCGGACAATCTCTCAGTCCTGGTCACATGAGTGTCCATGGTTAAATTTAGTAGATCATAAAACAAAAAGACATGAATGTGAGAAAGGTACTTGTAGGGAATAGGGGCAGTTTGACAAGGGAGGGAGACAGAAAGGGGTAAAATGAAAGTAATTACAATGCAGCATATGTATGTTTGAAATTGTCAAGACTTTGGCTAGAGACGCTTCCTTTTGCAGAATGCAGTGGTCAAAAAGCTGAGAATGAGTGAATGGCTGCTGAAAGCCCTAAATGGGGTATCATTGAAGTGAGAACTAAAGAGTTCTTTGGGAAGATGTTTGGACGGTGTTTTGCGGGGGCAAACAGGTGGAGGAACATTTCTTTAAAGTGGACACAGATGTGAACGGCTAAGGGAGATTCGAGAAGGAACACTTTGCTGAAGCAGACACAGGAAGGAGGATATTCTGCTAAAACAAGCACATGAAAGGATACATGAGGAAGGATTCTTTGTAACGGTATGCATGTATTGATTCGCCTTACACTGCATAGGTGAGCTGCATTTGTCACGAGACCATAGAGAAAAACAGACCAAAAAACCTCTGGCGGTTTGTTGCAGTTTCTTGTGGCTTCTGTTGACTCTGATTGGATGCACATGCTGAGGCAAGACACTTGCTGAGGCAAGAGCCAAGCTCAGGCAAAACCGATGATGAGGCAAGGCACACATAGAGGACTCATGATGTTTAGAATGTATAAATAGGACTCCATGGAGTGACAGAGGCAGAGTTTGGCTTGCTGGTTCAGCTAACTGTGCAATGCTTGTGGGTTTGGAGTCTTTGATGATCTTCATTTCCCTGAGGGAGGCTCAGTGGAGAACTTCTCCTGGCGTTCCCATTGGTCCTTCCTGCTGATTTGAGCTGAGGCTCAGGCCTCCCTGTCCCCACTAGGTCATGTCACCACTGTTGCTAACTCAACTCTGCCCCAACTGGACTGCTGGTGTATCTGAGAGGTGTATGAAAGTGGACCAAGCTACTACTGCCTGCTAACATGTGAACTGAACTGCCAGTTTCCAGACAACACAGATGGAAGTTGCTCACCAAGAACCTTTCTAAACAGGTCCACTTCCCCTGTATCCTTTCTTTTCCACTACCTTTGGTGGGTGGTAGGTTACAAGAAAGGTTAAAGCACTTAAGAACCATCATCAAAAAATAAGGTTTGAAAAACTTCAAGTTGCATATCATTATCAATATTGTCTTACCCTTACCCCCAGAACAAGTCTCAGAAAACATAAAACTCTGAGGAGAAAGAGTTTAAGTGCTAGAGTATGGGGAGGAATGTTGTGAAATGTTGTTTTCTGGACATGGTGTAGCTGATGCACTCACAGCAGCTGTGGTTGTCTGCAAAAATTCAAGCCAGGTCTCATGTCTAGATGAGGAGCTACCAGTAGCTGCTAGAGAAGGGAGGGTCAATTATCTTTAATGATGTGTACACTAGTAGGTTTTCATGCTCCAATGGACAGCCCACCCATACCCATGCACATGTGGACAGAGTTAGCATTCGTTCTAGGCTTTGCCCCACAGTTACCTGGCAACAGCCAGGTATGTCTTACTCAGTATATAAAGGGGTATTTGCCACCTCTTCACTCTTACTCTCTTCCCTCTCTATCCTTCTCTCTCTCTCTCTCTCTCTCTCTCTCTCTCTCTCTCTCTGTCTCTCTCTCTCTCTTTCTCTCTCTCTCTCCCTCTCTCTCTCCTCTCTCTTCTCTCTGTCTGTCTCTGTCTTTCTGTGTCTCTCTCTTTCTCTCTACCTTTCTCTGTATTTCCTCCCTCCTCAACTCCCTTCCCCATGCCCTAAATAAACTTTATTCCATACTATATCCCTCATATAGCTGGTACCTCAGTGGGGGTGTCTCAGCATGGTCCTACAGAGACATCCCCTTCCACCAGACCATACTTCACTATATCAAACATATCCCTGCCTTCCTTTTCTTTTTTTTTTTTTTATAAAACACAAAATTAGTACTGTGCCTTTATCAAACATATTCTGATTCTTTTCTTTTTTATACAACACAACAGACAGCACCAACTGGACTCAGGAAATTATAAGAAAATGCTTTAAAAATACATGCAAGTAAAAAGAAATGTATTAAATGGATGTCTAGGGGAATAGGAATGGGGAGTGAGAGGTAGACATGATCAAGATTCATTGCATGCATCAATTACATTGTCAAAGAATACAAATTACTAATAAAAATCAAAACAATTAAAAACACTAAACAATAAAAAGAAATGAGACCTAGTCAAAACTTGTTGATTCTTGGGGGAAACCCTCTTGAAAGAATCATAAGATCTCTGTTTTTCTGTCTCTATTGTGGGAGATAATACCCTCTCCCTTCCCTCCCTACCCCATCTCCAAATATCAAATGTGAAGCAAAATGAACTTTTCCCCTTGCTATTTTGATTTACCTCAGATTTGTGTTACAGTAATGGAAGATTGACTTATTCACATGTCCATGATCGATACGCACACCCTTACTCTTAAAGATATTATTAAATATGAAGCATAAAGTCTGCATTTTTTAAAAAAAAAACCTTTATACAGGTTCCTTTGCTGTGTGTAACTTTATTTTAATAATAAACCTGAATTGTAATAGATGAGGTGAAGAGTATACCCTTTTATTCTTATTATAATAATCAGTATTCTAAGTGATTATGTTTAATGAATGTAAGGTGTGAGACCCACCTAAGAGGATCCCTTACCATGCAGGTGAAGAGACATACTGGGACTCTAGGAAACAATATTGGAGAAACTTCTAAAAATGTAGTGCAAACATAATAGCTTTAAACACACAAAGCAAATACATAGAACTAAGTTGGTCCAAGTTTAGAGAGACAACTAAAAACTAAAACTTCAATATATTGTCAGGAAAAAGAGGAAGTAGTGGGTATGGATAGTGTCTAAATATATTGCTATTGGGGGAACGAAATGGCTGTACTGAGAGGGCAGGAGTTCCCCAACACATAGTGTATGAAGAAAGAGGAAAAACATGTAGATAGCTAACCACAGCAATGGACACTAGCTATGGTCGTTTTATCTTCGTGGGGCAAGGAATGAAGAGTCTCTGGAGTCTAGTCTAACTACCATGGAGGAACAGAGTCAGGAATGGTGAACCTGAATAGGAAGTGTCCACAGCTCAAGGTGCCAGCACTGAGCTGGGAGAGAGAAAGATGCAAGAGTTGCCAAACAAGCAAAGTACTACAGTAGAAGTATGTTTGAGAAGAATCGATATTAATAAAGCATAAGAGGCTAGTAAGAATTCCATATGACTTAACCCACTTACACACAAAACATTATTGACTCACAGACTGGAGAGATGACTCAGTGTGTAAAATGCTTGCTTTGAAAGTATGAGGACCTGAGTTCAGATCTCCAGAATCCATCTCAAACAGCCTGTCATGGCAGAGTGCTACTGTCATTTTAGCACTGGGAGATGGAGACAGGAGAATCCCGGGGGCTCTCTGGCTCGCCAACCCTAGCCAATCAGTGAGCTTTGGAGTCAGTGAGAGACTCTATCTCACAAAATAAAGTAGGTAGGGAATGAGGAAGACGTCGGGCAGGTCTGGACTTAGTACTGGAGGATTCACAGATTGAAAAAGGCACACAAAAGAAGGAGCGGCTTAGCTGTGTGGCAATAAAGCAGTTTCAGCTTGGCTTTTGATTAATCATATTATTTCCATATAATTTTAACACCCAAGAGAATATGACATTATTCTTACTGAGTAATGGTGCTACAGTGTGAGGTAAATGCCCACAGCAAGAGCAGAGAACATTCCTTAGGTAACGCTTATGTTTTTGTTAAGTTTGAAAACAGAAATGTTGTTATAAAGAGACAATCCATTGATGTCAGCTAAGGGAAGAGAAAACTAAAAACCATTCACTTTTCAGTATGAATAATTCATCCTGATTAGGATGAATTAGGATCCTTGAACTATTTTTGTGTGGATGCTGGTTTGTGTCAAGGTAAAGCACAGAAAGTAAGCAACTGGAAAATAATAACATTTTAATTAAAGATACTTAAATATAAAAAATAAAATGGCATTGGTTACCTTGGTTATTTCAAGCACATACACATATATAATTTAACTTTGCTTTACAATCATTTACATTTTTGTCTAGCACTTTCCATCAGAAATCCTCTCTCCATAGTTTTCATCAATTTTCATCTTCTAAATAAGATTAGTATAGCAGAGTTTATAACAGTAAGCATGCAAGAACATTATTTTTTTAGCTTCTAAGTTATACCATAGTTCGGTTGGTTGTTGATGATTCCAGGTTCATTACCTCACAGATCAGGAAACTGAAGCAACCGCAGAGATCAGAATTGGTTGGTACCACAGCAGAAGTGCAGACCCAGGGATCTGCCAGGCTCCTCAGATATTATTTATTCTGATAGTTCTACCTAAGCAAAAATGTGTTCTTCTGTCTTCAGCCCGGCATTGACTCACATTGTATATCATTTCTATGTGAAAGGAGAGGCAGAATTCTTCACTCACATACAAATGTGAAGAACTTCAATAATGAGGCATATAGATCACTGCATGCAAAGATTTGATGAAAATATTCAGAAAAAAATTCCCAAAGATGCTTGCCACAGGTGAAATCTTAGATAAGTCTTGGGCATGGGGAAAAGCAGATGCCTCACACTGCTCTGTAAACATTTGGCTTGGGACGCAACCCTTTTAGGAAGGCATGGTGGTACATAACTGAAATTCTAGTACTCAGTTGTTAAGACAGGGGAATCATTAGTCCAAAGTCAGCCTTGCTCTGTAACAAGTCCCTGTCTCTAAACCAAATGATTAAAATGTGCCTTCAAATTTTTAAATGAGCCAGGTGTCTGGTTTTTTAATTGTTGGAATTTTTATAATTAGTTGAATAGTATTTTTTCAACTACATAAAAAGTCTCAGAAATAATAACTGCAAGTCTTCCAATGATGTCAAGTAAAGAGACAACATGTCCTACTCTGTATTCTGTCTCATTCTCTCATTCTCTCTCCCCTCATGTCTCTCCTCTCATTTAAAATAGATTGTCTTTTTACTGTAAGTCCTTATACATTTCTTACAAACTTATTACACTTAAGCTTTAGAATACATCTGCACACAACTAACTGTGATTGATCATTAGATGTTTAGTTAGTTTTAATGGCATCAGGTCTGGCGTAAGTTTTTAATCTTGAAATTCAAATGTGTATTCAGAATACAAATCTTCAATATAACACTAATCTTAATATTTAAACAGTTATCTTGAAGAATTACGATCACAACTCACTTTGAGTTAAATATTTTTAATAGTATATTCTATTACTTTTTTTTTATTTTAGATATTTTCTTTATTTACATGCGAATTTCTCCATTCCCAGTTTCCCC
>NW_022196906.1:71281750-71289757 GCF_008632895.1 Mastomys coucha | reverse complement strand
AATACGATATGCACTCTCTGATAAATGGTTATTAGTGCAGAAGTCTGGAATACAGGAAGAACAACCCATATTCTATTACTTTTATCTAAAGTAAGGTTGTAGAGTTAAGGGTACAGCGTGGTGGCAGAGTGCCGGCCTAGCATGAAGACCCTGAGTTCCACTTAGCACATTATGAGGGGGTGACAATATTGTATATTTTTCAGTTTTCAACATTGAAAAAGTGTTTGCTTAAGACCTGTCCTGATGTTGTAGTACACATCTGTAATCTCAGCTTTTAAAAAGTTTGGGTAAGAGGGTTAAGAACGCAAGACTAGCCCAAGCTGCATATTTGAACTATTTCTAAAAGAGAGGAAAACCTAGTTCAAGCAGCAAAGCCAAGCACATCCAGCAGAACATGGTGTAATAGCAGAGAAGGAAGAGGCTGCCTCATATTCTTTCCAGTCCTAGACTTACCTTTGATTTTTAATCATTGCTACAGAAACTGGTTAACTTATATACTACGTTTTTAAAATTTATTAATTAAAACAGAATACTAAGATTAGACATTAAAGGCAGCACCATTCATATTATCATTTGAATTAATTAGGTGTTAATACTAACAATGCCATTTGAATTATGTGAAACTACAAAAATGGGTAAAAGGCTATAACAATATTGGATGTAGTAATAAACTTTATCTATACTTATATATTTTGAAGTAGCATATTTTGTTAGACTAGTTATAGCAAATATTTACTGTGTGGGCATTTTTCTTTTGGGGTTTGCATCAGCTTAGACTGTTATTTTAGCAGGAATTACCTGTACATGAACATATTTCATTTAGTAGTATGCAGTATAGCATATTTCCCTTGTATCTGTAGCATTTGAGTTGCCTGTGGAATTGATAAACAGAAAGCTTTACTTGTGTGAAAAGCACTGTGTTCAATTTGTGAAAGTATGCTTACTTTCTTTTTCTGTTTGGGTGAATCATCATCATCATCATCATCATCATCATCATCATCATCATCATCATCATCAATCATAATACAGCGAATGTAGGCTCAGGGCCCCCTCTTTCTGATACCTTGTCTGACACTTCTAATATCCACATGCAGTAAATCACATATGTTTCTAGTTTGCCAATGAAGAAATGAAAGAAGACAAATTTAACTTGTCTAAATTCAGACTGGTGTTTAATAATCAGATTATTGCCATAAAAAGAGGCGACTGAAGCCCAGCACCCTAGTGAATAGCAGAGTCACATATGCCCTGTGAGTCATCAGTGGCATGAGTTTTTATTCAGAAGCTCTCGGTCCAATTACAACATTGTCTTCTTCTGATCCAATTGTTTATTGTCCACTAATAGTATACAGCAAACGTGTTTTCAATGAAAAAGACAAAAACATATATATGGGAGGAATTGAGGGAGTAGTAAAGGCGCGTTACCTGAGCTATTGACATGTATTGGTAGAATAAATTATAACTGAATTTTGCTGGTATTTAATGGTGCAATGATTATGTGTCTTACAATAAATCCAGAGAAAAGGATTTTGGGAATAAAAGGAACAGAAGTGTTAAATCATATATGTCCTGTGAAAGTTATCAACCATTGGCCCTGCAAAGTCCAGTGTCCTGGGCAAACATTAGTATCCTATTGATATTTTTCTAATCTCTGGTTGCAGGTTGAAAATAATATATTCAAAACATAAAAAGCAATAGTAATTTATTTCCAACACTTACAATTCTGTTTCTAGCATTTATTGAAACCTAGAGGCTCTTCTAGCTGAACAATGTGGAGTGGGTTACTTATTCTACCAGTGTGGAGCCCCGAGGGTTTCTTGCTCACTGGATAACATGTTCTGTATAACAGTCATTGAGTTATGCCCAGCAGCATAGCTAAATTCAACTCAGATGATTTATAATGAAGCAGAGTAAGATGTAGCCCATTTTTCGGTTTCAAAACTAATAATGAATATAAAACCATAGATCTAAAAATTATATCTCTTATTTAGATTGCCATTGTCAACATGTTGTTCTGTTGGTAACATATATTGATCAAAGTGATGGAGGAAGAGAGAAACAGACAAATCATCAAATGTTATTGAACATAAGTCAAAATTGTTAGAAGATTAATTGAATGATCATTTAAAATATCTATTTCCAACAAAATCCACAGTCATATCCAATAAACACAGGATTTACTCATCAATCAAATGAATTTAACATATTGAAAAAGATATGGCAACTCCTTTTCATGAACCTCAGTGAATTATGATGTTTATGCAGCATCTGCAGTGTGGGGCAAATTTACATATTCTCCTTTTCCATGGCATAGTTGGAGTTAATGAAAATTATTGGAATGAATCCTTTTGAAAAGAGACAAAAATAGCAGTAGCTAGGAAGGTCACATAAATATCTTAGTCTCTGTGCCTTAGAAGTGAGGTGATAGTAAGTATAACCAAAATAAATGTGATTGTTATATGAAAAATACATTGCCTCCCACACTCACTCTCTACAATAAATAAAATATGGAAACCAGTCATATTCCAACAAAGGACTATATAATGAAATGTGTTGTCGTGGAATGCTACCCAGATGTAAAAATAGATGGCACCTTGTCACTTGTAGCAGAATGAATGGGATGATAGAGCATGCCAAGTAAAACCACCAATAAACAGAGAGGAGATGTCAAGAGTCTTCGCTCATGTGAAGATCAACAAGACAACTTTAAAAACATGAATGCTGAACTAAATAGTAGACTCTTAAAACAGGGGCATGTAAGGTAGGGAAAAACAGAAAAAAATTAGATGCTCTTTGAAGGTTTAGGGACTGGGAAGAGTGCTTGGTGGAGAGAGAGGATGAGAGAGAGGAGTCCTGGGAAAAAGTAAGGGTAGGTGAATATAACCAACATATAAGTTATGTGTGTGCACACAGCAAAGTGACCTCAGGTGCTTTGTATAATTAACGTGCGTGTTAAACATTTGCATAAAAGTCTAGTTATGTTCATTTCTGAAAAAAAAAGCATTTACTCACACAACTTACATTCAGTAGACTGTTAGCAGCAGTAAGCTATTTCATATGCCTCTGTGTTTTGCTAACCGTCTTAAAAACCAGTAATGCCTGATCCATCTTACCTTGTTAATTAAGAAGTTAATTATGGCAATAGAGCCTAAGAAACTATGTCTCTGGGAAACTTCCCTTCACATTGCTAGTCAGGAGGACCTAAGATCCTATCCAGACAGGATATACAGGCTGTCACCATTGTTCTCAACTATATCCTATACCAGGAATTCTCAACCTTCCTAGTGCTGCAGCCTTCTAATACAGTTCCTCATGGCATGGTGACCCCCAACCATAAAATTATTTCTGTTTCTACTGTATATCTGCAATTTTCCTACTGTTATGAATTGTAATGTAATATTTGGCATGCAGGATGCCTGATATGCGACCCTTGTGAAAGCATCATTCTACCCCCAGAAGGGTTTTGACCCACAAGTTATCCTATAACATGAGGATAAAACCTGAGTGCTGAAGACACTCCACTGTTTGGACACAGGTCTTGGAGGAATTAATATGAAACCACTCTCTTCCTGGAGCACTAGTTTTCATAGCACTGGAAGGTGCTCGGCAAAATGTCAATGGAACATCAATAGAACTACCCTGCTGTACAACCTACAAAACACAACAGTAAGCTTCCTGGCAAGACATTCTCAACAATTTAATAGTGTTTCTGCAGGTAACCATGGACTAATCTAATTGGACTAAAGGTCTGCTCAATACGAGGGAAGTCTTGCTTGGTACGATAAAGCTAACCAGCTGTACATGTGTGGAGAGGTCATTGACCTGTGAATAGAGCTCACTGATGCCAGTTTTTTAAACACAATATAATTTCTAACTGTATTTTAAGTATTTATTTTATATTCATGAGTAAGTATAGTTCTTACCCCTTATCAATGAAACTTATTTTTGTTGTAGATGAAGCCTTGTTTCAGAGATCCATACATGTTCAAAAAGCAGAGAATAAGTGATACCAGATGACCATTCCTAACTGGCACATCTACAAAGCAAAACTTTAAGGGCCAGGGAACATTACAGAAAAGCATAAAGAAGATTGCATTAGCTAGGGGACAAGGAGACCTGCTGCTAGTTAATGTTCCCTAGACACACATGCAGGGAGATTGTTCCCATTTATCTGTGGTTGCCTGAGTAAGACCTGTACAATGACAATACCTGTTGACATGGCAACACGGATGGGAGAAATGTCACAAGGCCACACCCCTAGATGAAGAGCTAGGGAATCAATAGCCACTGACGGAGTGAGAAGCAGCCTTTTACAGAGGTGAGTTATGCAATCCCAATTGGTCAGTCCTGAGCACATTTACATGTAATCAACACTAAATAGATTGAGCAAGTCATGAGATCATGAATCCAAGATGGAAAGGAAGGAGGAGATGTGGGGGGCAGCAGGGGAAGAAGGTTTGTAAATGGTGTCAATACAGTACTCACATATAAAATTCTCAAAACTAAAATTTAAAAGAATTAAAGAAGCTATGCCTACAGAAAGTTATGAGAAACCAAGACATGAAGCACCTGGAACTAATCCTTGGTGCTTGTGACTCATAGAAGTAATCCATATGATTCAGGCAGGCAGGGTTACTTGAGTATAATGTAGTTAAAAGGTTGACTGTTCATTGCTGAATATTCCTAGGCAGGAAGCTATACTGTATTATTCATACTTCACACTAATAAGTTCATTGTTTCAAACTAGTGGATCTAATAGGAACCTTATGTTAACAAATAGTTGATTTGACTTGAGGGTCTTTTTAATTTTTTTATTCTTTTGCTTTTAAATATACACAATAAATGAGGGAAATGATACTAATCTCTTCCAAAGCCAGTGTCTTCCTTCCTTTAACATGATGTCTAAGAACAGAGATAACCCTAAGAGGCTAGGGGACTGGGTCGGTGCTTCAATCTTTTGGTGAAGGGCAGACACCAGATTCTGAGAGCTCGTGTAAGTGTCAGGTGAGCATAGGGCCTTCTCATGATTCCAGTCTTAGAAAGTGGAGACAGGGGATTCCCCAGAGAAAACTGGCTAGCAAAGGTAGTCTTATGAGTTCTGGGGTTCATTCAGAGAACTGCTTCACTGAGTAAGATGGAAGACCAGGGAAGTCCACCACTCTGGGGACTCTATATTCACACAAGAGCATACATATATACCTACACACATGCAAAGCACAGAGACAGAGAGAGAGGAGGGAAGGGAGAGAGAGAGAAAGGGAAAGAGGAAGGGAGGGAGAGAGAGAGAGAGAAAGCAAGGGAGGGAGGGAAAAAGGAAAAAATAGATTAGCTTGGACAGTAAGAACATGTGAAGTTTAACTGATAATTGAATGTATCAACTGTATGCCTGAAAATCTTTATTCCAGAAAATGAAATCAATCTATATTACAGAAATATACCTTGGTCTTAGTATTTGGCAAATGTATTTTTATTTCTATACTCTATTTGTTTCGAGATAAAACCTCAGAAATCCAAACAAGATAGCAGGTGAGCAGGTGGAAATATCCATGGCATCTCTCTTTTTCTCCCCTCCATTAATTAATTAGTATCATTAAATATTATTAATTAATTAATTAATTAATTAATTTCACATCCTAATCACTGCTCTTACTCCTGGTCCTCCCCCTCACAGAGTTCCTTCCCAAAAACACCTTCCCCTTCTCCTCTGAGTGTCCATCCTCCTGTGAGCATCCAGACCCTACAGAGTTAAGCACACCCTCTTCCACTGAGACAAGGCAGCCCAGTTGGAGAATGGATTCCACAGACAGACAATGGCTTTAGGAACAGCCCTTGCTCCAGTTGTTGGGGACCCACATGGAGACTGAGTTGCATATCTGCTACATATTGCTGGGGACATATATGCTCTTTTGTCGGTGGTTCAAACTCTGAGAGCCCCCAAGGGTCCAGGTTAGTTGACTCATGGTCTTCCTGTGGTTCCTATCCCTTCCTTCAATCCTTCCCTCAGCTCTTCCATAAGAGTTTGGCTGTGGGTTTCTGCATCTGTTTCAGTCAGCTGCTAGGTGAAGTCTCTCAGAGGACAATTATGTGAGGCTTCTGAATGCAAGCACAACTGAGTATCATTTCTAGTGACAGGGATTGGTGCTTACCCATAGGATGGATTTCAAGTTGGGTCAGTTATTGGTTGGCCATTTCCTCAGTTTCTGCTCCATCTTTGTCCCTGCATTTCTTTTAGTCAGGACAAATTTTAGGTGGAAAGTTTTGTATACTTTAAAGCGTACTGAAGATAATTGGTAATAGGCTGATATATCCTTAATGAGCTAGTATTAACAGAAAGAGAGAAGTATTACTTAGGGATGCTCTCAGTGCTGACATTAATTTTATAATTACATATATATATATACATATATATATATATGTTTATGTGTGGTTATGTACACATGCGTGCAGGTGCCTGCAGAGGCCACAGAAGGCCAACAAATTGCCTGGAGGTGCAGCAAAAGGCAGTTGTGAGCCATCCAACATAGGTGCTATGCACAACGTTTGTGTCCATACCAGAGCAGTGTGTGCTCCTAACCTCTGAGTAAACTCAGTAACACCAAAGGCTAATATTTAATTTAAATATCAAAAAAACCCTATTCTCATAAATTGTCAGGTTCCTCCACAGACATCTAGTGGAGATCCCTAATCTGCTCTTCACTGAGATGATCTTCCTGCAATGGGGGCTCTGTCCAGAGAAGACGAATCATGTATTTACTAAACTAGAAAATTTGCCAAAAGACGAAAGGCATTGTCAAAGAAATGCTCGGATATGTTTTGTGAGTGATTGACGATTATTTTTCCTTTTCATGATATAGCAAACTTGCAAGAAAATAGGTTTAGGTTGCAACAAAATAGTATTATGGAATAGGAATATTTATAATGTTTACTTACTATGTAACATAGATATTAAATGTCAAACTTACTGTAACTTGCTATTCAATATAGGTATGCTTCAAATGTTTCCTTAAACGTATTCCAAGTGCATGACATCTCAAGCAATAAACATGGGCCAGGGTATCCCAGGGTTTGATAATGAAAGGAGAGATCCTGCTTACCAATATAAAACAAAGCAACAGTCTCACCTCAAAGACAATAGGACTAAGTTTATTCTGACCCAATTATGAGTGACCATGGTCCAAGAACACATTTGGATTGTTCAAAATAACATGTTCCAATGTAGAAGAGGCTTCATGATTTGTTTATAGTTATAGACACACACGCACGCGTGCACGCACACACACACACACACACACACACACACACACACACACACACACACGTTGCAGGAATGGTTAAAAAATGAATCCACCCTGCAAACTCTCTTTCCCGCTGGTCCACATTCTTGTGCTGATACCATCTAGCCTCAAGACTAAGTCCAGGCAGGCTCTTGCTATTTTCTCCCAGCTAGCAGCAACATCTCACTCACATGCAACTTTTTACACACCCCCACAATCATTCATCTAATGCCTAGATCCCGGTACGTAAAGCATGACTCTTAAGGCCTTAATAACCAATCAGGTTTATATAATAATATGCCAGGGCCAGAAAGTGGGAGAGGGCGGGGTGGCAGGCATGGGGAGGGGGGAGGCAACAGGGGTTTGTTTTTGTTTGTTTTTTTGTTTTTTGGAGGGGAAACTGGGAAAGGAGAAATTCGCATGTAAATAAAGAAAATATCTAAAATAAAAAAAAATAATAAGATCACAATTTACAAAATGCCAATACAATAATTTCAGAACCAGATAATAAAGACAATATTTTAACCCAATTAATTTATTTTGTAAAAGCCTCTGCTTGGTAGTATAACCACGCAGGGTCTGACTTCTCATCATCCTCTGACTCCACCATGAAAAAAACTCTTCCTTCTGCTCTCTGACCTTTCTCCTCTTCCAACTCTAGCTCCACCTCTCTATTCCTGTCCAATCACAGGCTTGTCACTGCCCTAATGTGATTAGACAGAGAAAATGCTGC